>NW_026607458.1:0-30105 GCF_029890125.1 Rhinichthys klamathensis goyatoka
AGATCACGTCCAGTGTTGATGAGATCACGTCCAGTGTTGATGAGATCACGTCCAGTGAGATCACCTCCAGTGTTGATGAGATCATGTCCAGTGTTGATGAGATCACGTCCAGTGTTGATGAGATCACCTCCAGTGTTGATGAGATCACGTCCAGTGTTGATGAGATCACGTCCAGTGTTGATGAGATCACCTCCAGTGTTGATGAGATCACCTCCAGTGTTGATGAGATCATGTCCAGTGTTGATGAGATCATCTCCAGTGTTGATGAGATCACGTCCAGTGAGATCACCTCCAGTGTTGATGAGATCACGTCCAGTGTTGATGAGATCACGTCCAGTGTTGATGAGATCATGTCCAGTGTTGATGAGATCATCTCCAGTGTTGATGAGATCATCTCCAGTGTTGATGAGATCACGTCCAGTGAGATCACCTCCAGTGTTGATGAGATCACGTCCAGTGTTGATGAGATCACGTCCAGTGTTGATGAGATCACGTCCAGTGTTGATGAGATCACGTCCAGTGTTGATGAGATCATCTCCAGTGTTGATGAGATCATCTCCAGTGTTGATGAGATCACGTCCAGTGAGATCACCTCCAGTGTTGATGAGATCACGTCCAGTGTTGATGAGATCACGTCCAGTGTTGATGAGATCACGTCAGTGTTGATGAGATCACGTCCAGTGTGAGATCACGTCCAGTGTTGATGAGATCACCTCCAGTGTTGATGAGATCACGTCCAGTGTTGATGAGATCACGTCCCAGTGTTGATGAGATCACGTCCAGTGTTGATGAGATCACGTCCAGTGTTGATGAGATCACGTCAGTGTTGATGAGATCACGTCCAGTGTTGATGAGATCACGTCCAGTGTTGATGAGATCACGTCCAGTGTTGATGAGATCATGTCCAGTGTTGATGAGATCACGTCCAGTGTTGATGAGATCACGTCCAGTGTTGATGAGATCACGTCCAGTGTTGATGAGATCACGTCCAGTGTTGATGAGATCACGTCCAGTGTTGATGAGATCACGTCCAGGTTGATGAGATCACGTCCAGTGTTGATGAGATCACGTCCAGTGTTGATGAGATCACGTCCAGTGTTGATGAGATCACGTCCAGTGTTTATGAGATCACGTCCAGTGTTGATGAGATCACGTCCAGTGTTGATGAGATCACGTCCAGTGTTGATGAGATCACGTCCAGTGTTGATGAGATCACGTCCAGTGTTGATGAGATCACGTCCAGTGTTGATGAGATCACGTCCAGTGTTGATGAGATCACCGTCCAGTGTTGATGAGATCACGTCCAGTGTTGATGAGATCATGTCCAGTGTTGATGAGATCACGTCCAGTGTTGATGAGATCATGTCCAGTGTTGATGAGATCACGTCCAGTGTTGATGAGATCATGTCCAGTGTTGATGAGATCACGTCCAGTGTTGACTTATATAATATAATTTAGATAGACTTATATTAAATACTTATAATATAATAAAGAAATTATATTTAAGAATAAGTTTAGGCTCTCATTCTCACACTCTCAATCTATGCCCAAAATCTGTGTCTCCTCTAACTTCTAAGCCTGGTTTTCAAACTGTTTTAGTTGAAACGAGTGAGAAAGATCCTTTTGTTTTATTCTTTTCTTTGTGTTGGCACCGTCCAGTTTTCCCTCTTTCCTCCCCAGATCCGATATATTATAAGTTTGCTGGATTTTTGTAACTTCTTTTGTTTTTGATTGTAAATAATAATTTGTTGCTTCATTTTTCTTCTTTCTATATACATATTGGCGGATCATTGCACATAATACATTTGTTCCCCTGTTCTCCTGCTGTTTCTCAGTGGTCTTATTCACTCTCTCAGTATTTAATGGTAACAATTGCTTATGGGAGGACTAATGTTCCCCTTCTAATTCACTAGACTTTTAAAATCCGTGAAGGGTCGTAACACTCACTTAAAGCAAACAACACACTCTCCAGAATAAACTATTAGTGTATAATAGTTGGGGATTTTAACCTGCACACTGATGTTGCTGATAATCATGCCGCAGAAGATTTTCTTAGTATTACGGATTCACATAATCTAAAGCAGCATGTTCATGGACCCACACATACTGGTGGTCATACATTAGACCTTGTTTTCACACTAGGTTTGGATGTTAATGCAATATGTTGTGAGGATATGTTGATTAGTGACCATAAGTGTATCTTTTTTAATTTTTCTGCCACCGCTGACCCCCCTTGTCAGAAACGTCTGACACAATCGCGTAAAGATAAAAACTAAGCCCATCTGTAACACCTCACCTTGGATGACGGACGATGTGCGTTGTCTAAGAAGGAGGTGTCGTAGGAGTGAACGTTTGTGGAAATTTACCGGGCTTGAAGTGCACCGTCTGTATCTTAAGGAACTTATGCAGGATTTCAATAATTTAGTTGCGAAATCTAGGACTGTTTATTTTTCTAATTTAATATCTTCCTCTAAGCGAAACCCTAAGGTTTTATTTGATACCATAAATAATATTGTATCTCCTGCAGCCATTGTGACAACAATATGTTCTCAAAATGATTGTGATAGGCTGCTGTCTTTTTTTACTGATAGGGTGCAGTCTATTAGATCAAACATTTTGCGTGGACCACACTTTATTGTAGACTGTATTCGTTCACCTAGGCCTATTACCATTGAGTCTTTTAAACCAATCAGCCTCCTTGATTTGCTAAACTTGACTAATAAAATGAATATGTCCTCTTGTCCACAGGATATAATACCATCTTCATTATTCTCAAAAGCACTCCCTGTCATTGGCCCTAGTATAGTAGCTATTGTCAATTCCTCACTGGCCACAGGCTGTGTCCCATCCTATTTTAAACATGCCACCATTCAACCTATATTAAAAAAGCCTAATTTGGACCCTACAGTTTTGAAGAACTATCGGCCAATATCAAAGTTGCCATTGTTGTCCAAAATTCTCGAAAAAGCTGTGGCTAATCAACTTAACAGATGTTTTAGAGAAATTGGAGTTGTATGACAAATTTCAATCAGGTTTTAGGAAGAGACACTCTACTGAGACCGCCTTGGTGAGAGTCTGTAATGACCTTCATATGGCCTCGGACGCAGGTCTATGTTCAGTGTTGGTACTTCTAGACCTTAGTTCTGCCTTCGATACTGTGGACCACCATATCATGATTAGGAGATTACTTGAATGTGTGGGCATATCGGGAGTGGCCTTAGATTGGTTTACCTCATATCTTTCTGATAGAAGTTTTAATGTCTATATTGATGATTCCCACTCTGTATCATCACCCCTGTTTTGGGGTGTTCCACAGGGTTCAGTGTTGGGCCCAATATTGTTTATTTTATACTTGTTGCCTCTGGGTCAGATCATTAGTGATTTTAACATTTCTTATCACTTCTACGTAGATGACATTCAGCTTCATTTTACTTTCCGGCAAAATGAGTCATCCAAACTTACAATACTCTTAGACTGTATAGGCGCCATAAACAGCTGGATGGCTGAAAGTTTTCTGTAGCTGAATCCAGATAAGACGGAGGTTTTAATTGTAGCGCCAGACAGCGCTATTCCTCTAATAATGCAGAACATTGGACCTTTGTTAT
This sequence comes from Rhinichthys klamathensis goyatoka, assembly GCF_029890125.1. Taxonomy (NCBI): domain Eukaryota; kingdom Metazoa; phylum Chordata; class Actinopteri; order Cypriniformes; family Leuciscidae; genus Rhinichthys; species Rhinichthys klamathensis. The sequence goes on from NW_026607458.1 coordinate 3,606, forward strand.
CTGCGGTCCGGACTAGTTTAAGGAACCTTGGGGTAACATTTGATAAATCCCTATCCTTTGAAACCCACATCAAATCGCTGACCAAATCCTGTTTTTTCCACTTAAGCAATTTAAGCAAATTGAGGTCTGTGGTCTCTCACGCAGAACTAGAGATGCTCATTCATGCCTTCATTTCCTCCCGTATTGATTATTGTAACTCACTTTTCTCTTCACTTAACATATCTGTTCTTCATAGATTGCAATCTATTCAAAATTCAGCTGTTAGGTTACTTACTCGATCAAATAGGCGCACCCATATCACCCCGATACTCTGCTCCCTTCACTGGCTTCCTGTAACTTACAGGATCCAATTCAAAATACTAACCATAACCTATAGGGCTTTACATGGTCAGGCCCCTGCTTATCTTGCTGACATAATTCATCTTCATACCCCTCTCCGGTCTCTCAGGTCTAATAATCAAAATCTGCTATCTACACCACGCACTCGTTTAAAGATATGTGGGGATAGAGCCTTTGCCGCTATGGCACCCAGACTATGGAATGCTTTGCCAACCAGTATTAGGTTTGCTGAGAATGTGGACAGTTTTAGGGGACAAGTGAAGACTCATTTGTTCAGGTTAGCTTTTGGGTAATCTCTGTACTTTATATATTGATAATTTTATCTGTTTTATTTGATTTTTTATCCATTTTTGTCTATTGTAAAGCGCTTTGTGACTTAGTCTGTGAAAGGCGCTGTATAAATAAATTTTACTTACTTATGTCACGGTGCGTGGTGTGGAATAAATCCGTGGATTCAAGTGCAGAGTAAGAAATATTTAATAAGGACCAAAACATAAAATAAACAAAAGAAAACTACAACGTACAACCTTAATCCAGAACAAACAAGGCAGGGCAGGAACAGAACTCAACACGACGAATACACGTAACAAATACAACGAACGAGCACAGGACAGCAAACACAGGAAGACTAAATAGGAAGGCAAATAAGGTGGGTAACGAGGATAACAGGTGGGACAAATAAACCAATAATCAGATAACAAGGGGGAGGGACCAGACAATAACAAGAGCACATGGCCCAACATAACAAAACACTCAAGTGCATAACCAAGACAGGACAGACATGTGACACTACCCCCTCCCTATGGAGCGGCTACCAGACGCTCCAAAAAACCGGGGCGGGAGCGGAAGGTAACACCAGGGCGGGAAGGGAGGGACAGACCAGGGCGGGACGGACAGACCAGGGCAAAACAGAGAGTCCATCGACGGCCAGGGCGGAGCAGACCCCTCGGGCGGCCAGGGCGGTGAAGACCCCTCGGGAGGCCAGGGCGGTGAAGACCCCTCGGGAGGCCAGGGCGGAGCAGACCCCTCGGGAGGCCAGGGCGGAGCAGACCCCTCGGGCGGCCAGGGCGGTGAAGACCCCTCGGGCGGCCAGGGCGGTGAAGACCCCTCGGGCGGCCAGGGCGGTGAAGACCCCTCGGGCGGCCAGGGCGGTGAAGACCCCTCGGGCGGCCAGGGCGGTGAAGACCCCTCGGGAGGCCAGGGCGGTGAAGACCCCTCGGGAGGCCAGGGCGGTGAAGACCCCTCGGGAGGCCAGGGCGGTGGCTCAGGCTCTGGAAAAGCAGACACCGGCTCAGGAACAGCAGACACCGGCTCAGGAACAGCAGACACCGGCTCAGGAACAGCAGACACCGGCTCAGGAACAGCCACAAGAACTGTAACAGTCACAAAAACAGACACAAACACAGAAACAAACACTGGCTCTGGAACAGGCACCGGCTCTGGAACAGACATTGGCTCCAGCTCTGGGACGGGCACTGGCTCTGCCTCCGGCTCTGGAACGGGCAATGGCACTGGCTCCGGCTCTGGAACAGCAGACACTGGCTCCGGCCCTGGAACAGCAGACACTGGCTCCGGCCCTGGAACAGCAGACACTGGCTCCGGCCCTGGAACAGCAGACACTGGCTCCGGCCCTGGAACAGCAGACACTGGCTCCGGCCCTGGAACAGCAGACCCTGGCTCCGGCTCGGGAACAGGAGACACGGGCATGTCCAGGATCCGAGCCAGACGCTCCAGATAGTCCAGGTCCATGAAGGCAGACGGCACTGGCTCTGCCTCCGGCTCTGGAACGGGCACTGGCTCTGCCTCCGGCTCTGGAACGGGCACTGGCTCTGCCTCCGGCTCTGGAACGGGCACTGGCTCTGCCTCCGGCTCTGGAACGGGCACTGGCTCTGCCTCCGGCTCTGGAACGGGCACTGGCTCTGCCTCCGGCTCTGGAACGGGCACTGGCTCTGCCTCCGTCTCTGGAACGGGCACTGGCTCTGCCTCCGGCTCTGGAACAGCAGACACTGGCTCCGGCTCTGGAACAGCAGACACAGGCATGTCCAGGATCCGAGCCAGACGCTCCAGATAGTCCAGGTCCATGAAGGGAGACGGAACGTGAACAGTCTCTGACTGGGCAGACGGAACGTGAACAGTCTCTGACTGGGCAGACGGAACGTGAACAGTCTCTGACTGGGCAGACGGAACGTGAACAGTCTCTGACTGGGCAGACGGAACGTGAACAGTCTCTGACTGGGCAGACGGAACGTGAACAGTCTCTGACTGGGCAGACGGGACGTGAACAGTCTCTGACTGGGCAGACGGGACGTGAACAGTCTCTGACTGGGCAGACGGGACGTGAACAGTCTCTCGCTGGGCAGACGTGACGTGAACAGTCTCTCGCTGGGCAGACGTGACGTGAACAGTCTCTCGCTGGGCAGACGTGACGTGAACAGTCTCTCGCTGGGCAGACGTGACGTGAACAGTCTCTCGCTGGGCAGACGTGACGTGAACAGTCTCTCGCTGGGCAGACGTGACGTGAACAGTCTCTCGCTGGGCAGACGTGACGTGAACAGTCTCTCGCTGGGCAGACGTGACGTGAACAGTCTCTCGCTGGGAAGACGTGACGTGAACAGTCTCTCGCTGGGCAGACGTGACGTGAACAGTCTCTCGCTGGGCAGACGTGACATGAACAGTCTCCGAATGGACAGGCGCAGGTCTCCTCCTCCTCCTCCGTCCCTTCTGACGGATATGCGCAGACTCGGGGCTGGCTAAAACCATCGACGGAGTACCAACACTGGACGGATCCAGTGACAATGATTTTCTTTCCGAAGAGGCCAGTGGAGAAGACTCTGCTGCCCTCCTCTCCTCATTCCTTTGAGCGCACAGGGAGAAATATTTTAAAAGAGAAATCCCATTCTCCCTTTCTGCAGGACAAAGTTCGCTCCGCTGAATCCACATAATGGCTCGTTCGTTCTGTCACGGTGCGTGGTGTGGAATAAATCCGTGGATTCAAGTGCAGAGTAAGAAATATTTAATAAGGACCAAAACATAAAATAAACAAAAGAAAACTACAACGTACAACCTTAATCCAGAACAAACAAGGCAGGGCAGGAACAGAACTCAACACGACGAATACACGTAACAAATACAACGAACGAGCACAGGACAGCAAACACAGGAAGACTAAATAGGAATGCAAATAAGGTGGGTAACGAGGATAACAGGTGGGACAAATAAACCAATAATCAGATAACAAGGGGGAGGGACCAGACAATAACAAGAGCACATGGCCCAACATAACAAAACACTCAAGTGCATAACCAAGACAGGACAGACATGTGACAACTTTATCAGAGAGCTGTTCAAATCACTGACACACTCTTAATATGAAGATCATTCTTCATCATCAGATGTTTGAGCGACACTATGTCCAGTATCAGGAGTAATACAGTATGATCTGTGTGTATGTAACAGGTACATAAAGTGTACTGTTAAAACTTATGTATTGTTTATTATAATTTACACAAAATGGTTTATTTTCATATATCTGGTATACTTGCCTGAAGAATGAGCGTTTTCCCCTTTAATTGCTGTGATGTCATCATGAGCCTACATAATTTCCTGTTTTGTCTCCTCCTCTTCCTGTTAATTGTTAATGCACTGAAGAGGTGAGTTATTTTTGGCTCCTGTCAATCTTAATTAATATTTATTTTAATTGTTGCTTTTGTGTCTAAATCTTCACTGCAATATATGTATTATGTTATTTTACTTATCTGTGTGGTTATTTTTATCATTTTTCCCTATTTAAGTTATATTTTTGACTTTGGTCTATATATATGTGGAGATGAAAGCACATGGTGATTAAATGTACATCACATTTGTTTTATAGAATAATTTAAGGGCGATTTACTCAAAGGCTGCTCTTGTTTTTGTATCTCAGAGTAAATCCAGTGAGACCGCCGCCTGTTGTGCTGTGTCTGTCTCCACAACGCTACACAACGCAGACAAGAGCTTTTATAACTGGTGTCACGAGCCACCGGTTACACGTATCAATACACAACTCTGAGATCACAGCGTGAATGTGTGCAAGAATAAACTGAGCATGTTCAAATGAACTCTTTCCAGACTAACTCCACTAAATGTGTTTAGAGAAAATACAGATTTCTTTACCTGTGAGAAGTGAAGAGAGAACGATCAGTCCCAGCAGACACAGATCACACTTATCAGCCATTTCTGTTTCTGTCCGTCTTCCTCTTCATTATATATAGTTACAGCTCCTCCTTTAAACATCATCAGCTCTTCCTCTTCATTATATATAGTTACAGCTCCTCCTCTAAACATCATCAGCTCTTCCTCTTCATTATATATAGTTACAGCTCCTCCTTTAAACATCATCATCTCTTCCTCTTCATTATATATAGTTACAGCTCCTCCTCTAAACATCATCAGCTCTTCCTCTTCATTATATATAGTTACAACTCCTCCTTTAAATATCATCAGCTCCTCCTCTTCATTATATATAGTTACAGCTCCTGCTTTAAACATCATCAGCTCCTCCTCTTCATTATATATAGTTACAGCTCCTCCTCTAAACATCATCAGCTCCTCCTCTTCATTATATATAGTTACAGCTCCTCCTCTAAACATCATCAGCTCCTTTAGATAGGAATTTTGGGTTTTCATGAGCTGTATGCCTAAATCATCAGTATTAAAACAATAAAAGACCTGAAATATTTCTGTTGGTGTGCAATGAATCTAAAATCTATGAAAGTTTAATTTTTATCATTACATTATGGTAAATAATGAACTTTATCACAATATGCTAATTTTTTGAGAAGGACCTGTATGTTGAAAATAGTTGTTTGTGAAATTACAACACTTATGTAAATATGTAATTAACTGCCATTGTAGAGATATCCACTACAGTATGCATAACAGCCAAATGAACAACTTGCTCTCTTTAGCTCAGGTTTATTTATTCATTTATTTATTTTTAAATCAGTTACTCAGTTGTTAGTGGGTATTTGCAAACTGCCCACGAGAGCGTGGTATCGACAACGCTGATATTATTAGATCACTGTACTGTGGAATATTGGTGACGCGAAACTTGCTTACACTTGCTATGGACTGTCATGAGGTTGAAGAGTGAACCAAAACGCAGACGATATGCAGACTAACAGGGATTTATTTAGGCACAAAACAGAAAACAAAAACCCACGAGGGGGCAAAACAGGACAGATGGGGCAGTACAACTAGACTAAGACAGGAAATAAACTAGGACTTGATACTGACTGATAAAGACAAGATGAAGAAAACAAACAGCTACATAAACTCACAATTCTTAATACAATATTCAGACAAAGTACTCACAGGACTCTCACAAAGAATAACAAGCACAGGTTGACAATGTACCGACACAGGACAGCAAACACAAGGGGATAAAATAGGGAGACACTAATGACAAAGACAGGTGAAGCTGACTAGACAAGGACAGGTGAAACTGACTAGACAATAATGACGAGACGAGGATAACAAGGGGGCGGGGTAACGTAACGAGACAACACAAGCACATGGCTCAAAACACAAGACCATGTGCTTGCACACAAAACATGGGTCTGTCATGATCCTGCCTCAAGACTAGAGAAAAATCACGGACACGAGGGCAGAATCATGACAGAACCCCCACCTTAAGGAGCGGCTACCAGACGCTCCTCAAGGGGACATCAAACACGGGACAAGACAGACTGAGACATCGACACAAACCAACAAAACATGACAAATAACAGTAACGGCAAACACGAAAACACAACAACAGGGTTAGGATGAAACATCAAAAATAATAAACAAGGAAGGGGAGGCGGAGGCACAACAAAGTTCTTGGGGAACTGTCCAGGGTGGGTAGGAGTGCTGGGGGTCTTAGGTCCACGGGATGAGGGCTTGGGACGAGGATTCCGGGCGGACTTGGGTGGGGGCACTCGAGGAGAAGCCATAGGGGAACTAGACTGAGACAGGGTGACACGTGGAGTAGCGCTGGGGGAACTAGACTGGGACGGGGAAGGAGACAGCACAGGACAGGAGACAGGGAGAGAAGTAGGCGACTGTGGAACAGAGACGGACAACAACGTGGCTGGCTGCGGAGCCATCACAAAGGGATCTGTGTACCCTGTAGCAGAAACAGAACCAGCGCTCTTCACCTCAGACTCAGATGAAGAGCTCATATCAAACTCGGAAGCGCTCTCCTGTGCAGTACTCTCAGGAGCTGGAGCAGCGAGCTCGGAAACAGCTCTCTCAGAAGTTGGCTCAGGAACTGTTCTCTCAGCACCGGGTGCTGGGACCGCCTTCACAGCGGCGGGCTCTGTGACTGCAGCGGGCGGCTCTGTGACTGCAGCGGGCAGCTCTGTGACTGCAGCGGGTGGCTCTGTGACTGCAGCGGGCGGCTCTGGGATGGCGCTTGAAGAACGGGAGGCTCCCCTCTTCCCCCTCTTTCTCCTAGGTCGAGAAGCAGAGACCATCGCCGGAGCTGAGACGGGTTGGGGAAGCACTGCGGGAACTGTGTTGTGCGAAGGAGGGGTTATCTCTGGCAGGATAGACTCCGACGCTGAGGACTCTGAAGGAGAGTCCCACGAGGTTCGCCTCCCTCGTTTCCCTCGAAGACCGAAGGGGGTAGATGAAGTGCCAGGAGTTGTGAGGGAGCCAGCCTGGTCCCCAAGCGTTGCGACGCCTATCATTCGACCCTCGCGAATGATAGGTAGGCGGGCAGAAGGTGAAGACCTCGAGGATGCTGCCTCGGACTCCTCCCGGGAGAAGTGGTCATACAGACGAGAGAAGTTCGACAAGATCCACTCACCCTCGGGTGAGTATGGAAGGGTGACACTCCTCTTGTTGAGGGGAGAAGACGACCAGACTTCTCTAAGGGGGTCCGGATAACACTTGGCAGGGACGGGCAAACGGTCTGCAGGGTTCGGTTTTGGTCGGTACATTCTGTCATGAGGTTGAAGAGTGAACCCAAACGCAGACGATATGCAGACTAACAGGGATTTATTTAGGCACAAAACAGAAAACAAAAACCCACGAGGGGGCAAAACAGGACAGATGGGGCAGTACAACTAGACTAAGACAGGAAATAAACTAGGACATGATACTGACTGATAAAGACAAGATGAAGAAAACAAACAGCTACATAAACTCACAATTCTTAATACAATATTCAGACAAAGTACTCACAGGACTCTCACAAAGAATAACACGCACAGGTTGACAATGTACAGGGACAGCAAACACAAGGGGATAAAATAGGGAGACACTAATGACAAAGACAGGTGAAGCTGACTAGACAAGGACAGGTGAAACTGACTAGACAATAATGACGAGACGAGGATAACAAGGGGGCGGGGTAACGTAACGAGACAACACAAGCACATGGCTCAAAACACAAGACCATGTGCTTGCACACAAAACATGGGTCTGTCATGATCCTGCCTCAAGACTAGAGAAAAATCACGGACACGAGGGCAGAATCATGACAATGGACATTTCCCCTTTAAGGCGAGTTATCCGGCCCCGTTGCAGTCTGCAGATCAGTAGTAATTATGAATGAACACGTACGCCACGTCACTGTGGACTCCAATTTGAATTCTGTCGCTGGTGTAGAAAACAACGGAGAATACTTACCTGGATGAAGTTTAATCATGATAAAGGGGACATATTAACAGTAGCTGGTGGAAGCGCCTACCAAATCTTGAAAAACCGACTTGAAAGCCTTGGAAGTGGAGCTTGAACTTGAACCAGCGAGAGAAGATCGCCTCTTGTAACTTGCAGAGTTGTTTATTCATGTCGGTGGATCGGTGATCTGCGGGATAATGCACCCGTGCAGACAGCGAGGTTCTTTTGCTGGACAAGTTGTTGAGGATGACGTCTTCCTGCCGGATTATCCTGGTTGAGCTGACGCTGTTGAGGCTTTTGATGACGTGAATTGGAAACTGATTTGGTTACCCAGGGTGTTTTAGGCCTAGAGGAGCAGAACTTCTCATGAGAGACCTTGCCTGATCAAAAACTCTCCGAAGACCACTGTGCATACGGGGAGATGCGGCACTGAACGCAGGAACCTCGACGTGTAACAGGAGATACGGCGGGACATATCCATCGTCGGAACTCAATAATAGTAAACAATATGCGTGTCCTGAAACATGTTGGCTGGCGACTAAACAGCATAAGTGAAGCGTCAGCATCTGCGAACTCAGACGAGTGTAAGTAAGGATCTTTTATACTTCACGTATTAGAACGCGATTGGATAGATGAGAAGGTAATAAATGACGTAACAATTGAGTCTTCCTGGCAGAACTTCATTCAGAACTTCATTCGCTACGCTTTCATTTACAGCTCCTCCTTTAAACATCATCAGCTCCTCCTCTTCATTCTATATAGTTACAGCTCCTCCTTTAAACATCATCAGCTCCTCCTCTTCATTATATATAGTTACAGCTCCTCCTCTTCATTATAAATAGTTACAGCTCATCCTCTTCATTATATATAGTTACAGCTCCTCCTCTAAACATCATCAGCTCCTCCTCTTCATTATATATAGTTACAGCTCCTCCTCTAAACATCATCAGCTCCTCCTCTTCATTATATATAGTTACAGCTCCTCCTTTAAACATTATCTGCTCCTCCTCTTCATTATATATAGTTACAGCTCATCCTCTTCATTATATATAGTTACAGCTCATCTTCATTATATATAGTTACAGCTCATCCTCTTCATTATATATAGTTACACACTATTAAATTTACAGCTCATCCTCTTCATTATATATAGTTACAGCTCATCTTCATTATATATAGTTACAGCTCCTTCTCTTCATTATATATAGTTACAGCTCCTCCTCTTCATTATATATATAGTTACAGCCCATCCTCTTCATTATATATAGTTACAGCTCATCTTCATTATATATAGTTACAGCTCATCCTCTTCATTATATATAGTTACACACTATTAAATTTACAGCTCATCCTCTTCATTATATATAGTTACAGCTCATCTTCATTATATATAGTTACAGCTCCTCCTCTTCATTATATATAGTTACAGCTCCTCCTCTTCATTATATATATAGTTACAGCCCATCCTCTTCATTATATATAGTTACAGCTCCTCCTCTTTATTATATATAGTTACAGCTCCTTCTCTTCATTATATACAGGTCCTTCTCAAAAAATTAGCATATTGTGATAAAGTTAATTATTTTCCATAATGTAATGATAAAAATGAAACTTTCATATATTTTAGATTCATTGCACACCAACTGAAATATTTCAGGTCTTTTATTGTTTTAATACTGATGATTTTAGCATACAGCTCATGAAAACCAAAAATTCCTATCTCAAAAAATTAGCATATCATGAAAAGGGTCTCTAAATGAGCTATTAACCTAATCATCTGAATCAACTAATTAACTCTAAACACCTGCAAAAGATTCCTGAGGCTTTTAAAAACTCCTAGTCTGTTTCATTACTCAAAACCGCAATCATGGGTAAGACTGCCGACCTGACTGCTGTCCAGAAGGCCATCATTGACACCCTCAAGCAAGAGGGTAAGAAACAGAAAGAAATTTCTGAACAAATAGGCTGTTCCCAGAGTGCTGTATCAAGGCACCTCAGTGGGAAATCTGTGGGAAGGAAAAAGTGTGGCAAAAAACGCTGCACAACGAGAAGAGGTGACCGGACCCTGAGGAAGATTGTGGAGAAGGACCGATTCTGAGTCTGGCGTAGAAACATCCAGAGCCACCGTGCACAGGCGTGTGCAGGAAATGGGCTACAGGCGGCGCATTCCCCAGGTCAAGCCACTTTTGAACCAGAAACAGCGGCAGAAGCGCCTGACCTGGGCTACAGAGAAGCAGCACTGGACTGTTGCTCAGTTTTGCATGTCATTCGGAAATCAAGGTGCCAGAGTCTGGAGGAAGACTGGGGAGAAGGAAATGCCAAAATGCCTGAAGTCCAGTGTCAAGTACCCACAGTCAGTGATGGTCTGGGGTGCCATGTCAGCTGCTGGTGTTGGTGCACTGTGTTTTATCAAGGGCAGGGTCAATGCAGCTAGCTATCAGGAGATTTTGGAGCACTTCATGCTTCCATCTGCTGAAAAGCTTTATGGAGATGATTTCATTTTTCAGCACGATCTGGCACCTGCTCACAGTGCCAAAACCACTGGTAAATGGTTTACTGACCATGGTATTACTGTGCTCAATTGGCCTGCCAACTCTCCTGACCTGAACCCCATAGAGAATCTGTGGGATATTGTGAGGAGAAAGTTGAGAGACGCAAGACCCAACACTCTGGATGAGCTTAAGGCCGCTATCGAAGCATCCTGGGCCTCCATAACACCTCAGCAGTGCCACAGGCTGATTGCCTCCATGCCACACCGCATTGAAGCAGTCATTTCTGCAAAAGGATTCCCGACCAGGTACTGAGTGTATAACTGAACATAATTATTTGAAAGTTGACTTTTTTTTTTTGTATTAAAAACACTTCTTTTATTGGTCGGATAAAATATGACAGGAATTTTAGATAGGAATTTTGGGTTTTCATGAGCTGTATGCCAAAATCATCAGTATTAAAACAATAAAAGACCTGAAATATTTCAGTTGGTGTGCAATGAATCTAAAATATATCAAAGTTTAATTTTTATCATTACATTATGGAAAATATTAAACTTTATCACAATATGCTAATTTAATGAGAAGGACCTGTACAGTTACTGCGCTTTCTCTTTATTTTATATAGTTAAAGCTCCTCTTCTTCATTATATAGTTACAGCTCCTCGTCTTCATTATATATAGTTACAGCTCCTCCTCTTCATTATATATAGTTACAGCTCCTTCTCTTCATTATATATAGTTACAGCTGCTCCTCCTCTTCATTATATATAGTTACAGCTCCTCCTCTTCATTATATATAGTTACAGCTCCTTCTCTTTATTATATATAGTTGCAGCTCCCCCTCTTCCTTATATATAGTTACAGCTCCTCCTCTTCATTATATATAGTTACAGCTCCTCCTCTTCCTTATATATAGTTACAGATCATCCTCTTCATTATATATAGTTACAGCTCCTTCTCTTCATTATATATAGTTACAGCTCCTCCTCTTCATTATATATAGCTACAGCTCCTCCTATTCATTATATATAGTTACAGCTCCCCCTCTTCCTTATATATAGTTACAGCTCCTCCTCTTCATTATATATAGTTACAGCTCCTCGTCTTCCTTATATATAGTTACAGCTCATACTCTTCCTTATATATAGTTAGAGCTCATCCTCTTCATTATATATAGTTACAGCTCCTCCTCTTCCTTATATATAGTTACAGCTCCTCCTATTCATTATAAATAGTTACAGCTCCTCTTCATTATATATAGTTACAGCTCCTCCTCTTCATAATATATAGTTACAGCTCCTCCTCTTCAATAATATATAGTTACAGCTCCTCCTCTTCATTATATGTAGTTACAGCTCATCCTCTTCATTATATATAGTTACAGCTCATCCTCTTCATTATATATAGTTACAGCTCCTCCTCTTCCTTATATATAGTTACAGCTCCTCCTCTTCCTTATATATAGTTACAGCTCATCCTCTTCATTATAAATAGTTACAGCTCCTCTTCATTGTATATAGTTACAGCTCCTCCTCTTCATTATATATATAGTTACAGCTCCTTATCTTCATTATATATAGTTACAGCTCCTCCTCTTCATTATATATAGTTACAGCTCCTCCTCTTCATTATATATAGTTACAGCTCCTCCTCTTCATTATATATAGCTACAGCTCCTCCTATTCATTATATATAGTTACAGCTTCCCCTCTTCCTTATATATAGTTACAGCTCCTCCTCTTCATTATACATAGTTACAGCTCCTCCTCTTCCTTATATATAGTTACAGCTCATCCTCTTCCTTATATATAGTTAGAGCTCATTCTCTTCATTATATATAGTTACAGCTCCTCCTCTTCCTTATATATAGTTACAGCTCCTCATATTCATTATATATAGTTACAGCTCCTTCTCTTCATTATATATAGTTACAGCTCATCCTCTTCATTATAAATAGTTACAGCTCCTCTTCATTATATATAGTTACAGCTCATCCTCTTTATTATAAATAGTTACAGCTCCTCTTCATTATATATAGTTACAGCTCCTCCTCTTCCTTATATATAGTTACAGCTCCTCTTCATTATATATAGTTACAGCTCCTCCTCTTCCTTATATATAGTTACAGCTCCTCCTCTTCATTATATATATAGTTACAGCTCCTTATCTTCATTATATATAGTTACAGCTCCTCCTCTTCATTATGTATAGTTACAGCTCCTCCTCTTCATTATGTATAGTTACAGCTCCTCCTCTTCATAATATATAGTTACAGCTCCTCCTCTTCAATAATATATAGTTACAGCTCCTCCTCTTCATTATATATAGTTACAGCTCCTCCTCTTCATTATATATAGTTACAGCTCCTCCTCTTCATAATATATAGTTACAGCTCCTCCTCTTCAATAATATATAGTTACAGCTCCTCCTCGCTCATCCTCTTCATTATATATAGTTACAGCTCCTCTGGCCGCTTCTCTAAAAAATTCTCTACAGTGCAACAGTTGCTGTCACTAGGGGTGTGACGGTTATTATATAACCGTGAGACCGACGGTTATAGTTGAACACCGTCATTAGAACTCTATAACCGCCAAAACCGTGCTATTAAAATATTTTTTACAAAAATTTTTTATCATAGAGGATGTTTAAATACTAATATCAGCTTACGAGGGAAACGGCGGGTGAGTTAGTGGTGCTTCAGAGGCTGCTACTGCTGGAGATGATTCGGGAGAGGTCTGTGCTCCTTTACCGATCAGAGCGCGCGCTGACACGGAGTAAAGCCTTAATTGTTTATACTCGACGCGTCCGCACGAGCGCGAAGGTGCGCGCGGCAAAAATGAGCGTTGGGTGCGCCAGCAAGACCCCATTTCTCTTGGCTGTGTGCACGGCTTTCTTGTAACAGCGCGCGGCGCCACATCCGAAGATGAACGACTTCAAGCCGAATCTGCCCGAGCATGTACGTCTCACCGCACCGGCACGCAGTTTGCGCGTCTAAATTGCAAAGTTCATTGCAAAGTTTTTTTGTTAAGGTTTTGTTTACTGTGTGTGATTTATTTAAAACAAAGCACGTTCATTGCAAAGCACTTTTTTTTAAAGGATTCATTTAATGGAAAGCACATTCACTTCTAGTTGTCTTGCTGTTCATTTTAAATAAACGTAGAGCGAGTAGCTAATCAGCGTCCGCTTGTTTATTCAAACTAATTTGTCCTATAACAGACGAACAGTTATTCAACCGAACGTCCTATAACCCCCCCCCCCAAAAAATATTTGTATTTCATATTGATGTTTTTTTACCATGCTTTTATGATCTTAACTGTAGCACTTTGAGATTTGCCCTAAATGTAAGGTGCATTACAAATAAAATCTATTATTATTATTATTATTATTGTCTGTGCACCATGAAGCTTTTATTAGGCTACTAAGTTTGTGCTTGTGAAACCACAAGTTCCAGAAGAGTTGCATTGACAAATGCGTCAAGATCACACTTCATCTATATATACACAGCAAAAACTCCAGTGTAAAATTAACTCTCCTGTGAGTGTTTTTTAGATCACACTCAAAAGTGTTACAATAAGAGTAGGCCTACATTAAAATGTCAAGGGTCGTGAGCCTAAGTAAACAACGAGAGAAATATATGTCTACTACCTCAGATTTAACGTTTGATCTGTACATCAGCATCGGGGAATAACATGATCTCACTCACGATAGAGAAAGCTGTGCAAAACTTACATGTACAAAAGTAACCGTGAAGACTTCAATGTAAACACAGCTTTTGTGTCTTTATCAGCTTTTCCATATACTGGCACTGATCATCATCACAAATACTTACTTCATTTCTGTGAATCTGTTTTCTCACCCGTTGCTCGAGAGTTTTCTTGGTCAACAGCCGCTTGCTCCTCCTGCTGGTGAGGACGACTAACAGATATGGAGATTATCAATCTACTGATATTCCTGCCGTTCCCCGATGTCAAATGTTGAAGTTTCTGTCGAATTTGAACCACTGAATTTGTCAAAAAGAGAATTTTTAAAGCGAAATAAAATGGACCAAAAATTGTCTTTCAAATATTATAGGTTGTATTTTTAAATAGAATGAACATTTTGGAAGTGAAATCTGAAAGGTGAATATTGGTTATTGAATTTTTAATAATAAAAACGTGTGTGAAATGTTTTGAATTGAAATATTCACAGCTTAAATATACAACCATGTTGAATTTCAGCCCATAAAAATGCAAGCCCTAAAAATACAATGCAATAAAATGCAAGCAGGGTTAATGCAATGCATATATTTTTTAATGCAATTCAACAAGCTTTTTTGTTTAAAAAACATTTTTCATTATAGACCAATTTTCAGTTGGTAAACATGGTGACGTTTTTATGTGGGCGGCGCTTAGGTGGTGGCAGAACGATCCCTCTGGCCGTCTGCAAGTTTTGTTAGCTTGTTCTTAACGATGACTGGAGAAAATCCGATTTTATCTTAATGTGCAAGGCCACTCAGTGTCCAGGACCGCGATTGTTATTTGCAAAAGTTAATTTTAACGGACGGAACCAGATTGGCTGACCCGTACACTCATTGAGGATCTGACAGGATTAACGTTAACGCTAGCTCCGGTTGAGTGGCCTGACTTCTACACCTATCCGATAGAGAAACGGAGGGCATATAAATCTTTAGATGACTTTAACTATGTGCTGAATGGTCATGTAAAGACGTGTGTGTACGATCCGCAGTTCTGCCGAGCCAGCGCCATGAAGACGACAATGTAAAGAGTGACATTACGGTGCAATTTTAATGAGGTGAATATTTTCTAGAAATAAAAAATTGCAGATAAAGCATATACATTTTTTATTTGATTCTTACACCCAACAATACAAGATGACATTTAATAATAATAATAAGAATTTAAGATCCTTATTTTGTAGCCGAATTTGTGCTGGTTTGTATTTGCCGGCTCCAGTTTTCCCTTTGTTCTGCCACCAGCTAGCGCCGTGACGTAACTGTGACGTCGGCTGGAAATTGGTCTATTTTACTTCCATAGAAGCACCAATTACACCACGTCTGTCAGACTGACAGGCCAATTTTAGACTCTCGTACAGTGGAGGAAAAACATTATTTGATCTCCTGGTGATTTTGTAAGTTTGCCTACTTACAAAGAAATGAAGGGTCTATCATTTTTATGGGAGGTTTATTTGAACTGGTAGAGACAGAATATCAACCAAAAAAATCCAGAAAATCACATTATATAAAGGTTTGATCGAGTGAAATAAATATTTGATCCCCAACCAACCAGCAAGAATTCTGCCTCCCACAGATTGGTCATGTGGGACACAGATTAGCCCTGTCACTTCAAGAAAGTGCTCCTAATGTCAGTGGACACTTCTCCACGGAATCTGTGTCTACCATTCCAACCTCTCCACCAGCATGGGCAAGACCACAGGTCAGGGAGCAGATTGTAGGCCTACACAAGGCTGGAATGGGCTACAAGACCATCAGCAAGACGCTTGGAGAGAAGGAGAAGGAATACAAAGTGAAAAATCAATCGCCCTCCGTCTGTAGCTCCATGGCCTCATGAGGATAGTCATGAGAAAGGTCAGGGATCAGCCCAGAACTACACGGGAGGAGCTTGTTAATGATCTCAAGGCAGTTAATAATAATAATAAAGGGGTCGACCGATATGTGATTTTCAGGGCTGATGCCGATACCAATTATTACAGATCAAATAGACCGATAACCGATATTTTGAACCGATTTATGTCTGGTGTAAAAATTTAAATTAATGTCAAAATTAAGAATAACAAAGGGTTTTGACAAATACTTTCTTTAAATTATTTTAAACATATCTTTGAATCTGAGAACTGTTATTAATAATAATAATAATTATATAATAACTTAAAAGGTGCAGGGAGCACCCAGCAGCATTCTGTAAACACTTTGTAAAACTTAAAGACTCTATTTTAATGTTTAAATTAAATTTTAGTAATCAAAAAGCATTTCTAATTAATTGAAATCATCAAACTTATTCAATTTATTTACAGTTTAACAAAAATTGAATTTTTAGGGCCCTATGAAAAAAAACGAACTTTTATTTTGACGGGTTGCCGTGGAGATCTTTGTGTTTATGATATGACGATAACATTTCTCAGTTGAAGCATTAAAAAGCTCATGAAGTGACTAAGCGACTCTGGAGATGATTATACAATCATGTCCTCATATAATGATGCGGCTGAGGCTGAAAACAGCGCAAGCGTCACGCGTGCTCCAGTGTGTGTGTGTGTGTGTGTGTGTGTGGTAAATGAAATCACGCGTCTGCGCCATTCATTTAGAGACACGCAGGATTCATATGTAAAGTCTTTTTGCGGTTTGAAATTCGATTTGATTTGTGCTGACCTGCTTTTTATTAATTCATCAAAAAGTTGACAAATTCCGTGATATTCTGCTTTATACAGTAAATTCTGTTTTTATGACTGGATTTCGTCTGTTTTCTGCATCGCGGAAATCACAGGGCTCTATTATATTGAGGTATTTTGCAACTTCAGTGTAGTAATGTATTGCTTCTTCAGCAAAGTCTGCTGCTGCCTCAACTTTGAGAGACAACTGATGATCAGTGAAGCAGCTCCAGTCTGCAAGAGCTTTCGGTGTGAGAGTGCAAAACTTTCAGTGCCTTCAGCTTTCCGCGTTGATCCGCCGGACTCTGACTCCCAACAACTCAGATGGGCGGGGACATTAGTCTAGTCTACAGAGTGGTGAGTTCCGACAGATGTGGCTGCGTTAGAGCCAAATATAGCGCATTTCAAAATAAAATTATTTTATCGGCAAATCGGTTTTGAAAATGACCGATACCGATAACCATAAAAATGATTAATATCGGCGCCGATAATCGGTCACCCCTAACTCAAAGTGCTTTACATGGAAGGGGGAATCTCCTCAACCACCACTAATGTGCAGCTCCACCTGGATGATGCGACACACACACACACACACACACCAACTTACTGGTGGAGAGGAGACAGTGATGAAGCCAATTAGTATGTTTAGATGATCAGGAGGCCATGATGGACAGAGGCCAATGGGCAAATTTGGGACCACAGTCACCAAGCAAACCATTGGTAACACACTACGCCGCAATGGATTGAAATCCTTCAGCCCCCGCAAGGTCCCCCGCTCAAGAAGGCACATGTTCAAGCCCATCTGAAGTTTGCCAATCAACATCTAATGATTCAGAGAAGGCTTGGGAGAAAGTGCTGTGGACAGGTGAGACCAACATTTTTAATTCTTTGGCATCAACTCAACTCGCCGTGTTTGGAGGGAGAGAAATGCTGACTATGACCCCAAGAAGACCATCCCTACAGTGAAGCACGGCGGTGGAAACATCATGCTTTTGGGCGGTTTTTCTGGTAAAGGTACAGGACGACTTTATTGAGGGGCCAATGCACCGTAAAATCTTAAACGAGAACCTCCTTCATTCAGCCAGAACACTGAAGATGGGTCGAGGATGGGTCTGTGCTTGCCGACTGTGATGAAGCGAGTGCCACTGGAAAAACGGTAACTGGGGTGCATGAGGATGAAAACAAGTGATGCTTACTCGCAGAGCACTCTCGTGCAAGGTGTATTTTATTTACAGTGCCAATAAGAGAGACAGTCCACTGTGAAGTATATATCCAGGTGCACACAAAAACCTAAAAAGTACCAAAAATAAATAAATAAAAAATAAAGGCGAAAACTCTCCAAACCGTATCCACAGTACACAAAGGTTTGCTTGAGGCGCCGCAGTTGCAGTCAACAAGTCCTGATTGTGAGTCTGGCCTCGCTTTTATAGGGAGAGTAGACTCAAACACCCATTGACAGGTAAGTATATATTTAAGCTCTTACCTGTTTATGATATATATGAGCAGAGCAGAGCATGAGCATGAGCAGAGTCCAAAAGCATAGCCCGAAACTTGTCTTTCTAAAAGAGTGCCTGATCCTCACTGTTTTCATCTGGGATTGGGTCAGGAATTGACTGAATAATCTCATCAACCCTCTGCTGGTAGATGCTGGAACACCATCATGAGTTCTTCATTGACTGTAAATGCGATAAAGGAAATGTTTAATGTAAAATGTTAGTGTTTATGTGTGTTTAAAATCTGCAAAATAAAGAGAAATAGGACTATCACATATGCAAAACATCAAATGTTGTCTTTTAGATGATTTAACTGAGAGAGTTACTCGGGAGAATAGAGAAAGCTCAGATATAAGACTCTGAAATGGACTTCAAGTGTAGCATTCAGTGGGATTTCCAGATGATGCTGATTTTGCAGATGCATTTGAACACATTCAGAGAATAGCTCTGTTCTCAGAATAGGTTAAACGCTGATAAAGCAGATTTGAGGAAGTGTTCAGTGTCTGCTTCCCGGACAATGTTAGGAAGATTGTTCAAGAGTTTTGGTGCTAAATAGGAAAAGGATCTACCACCAGCAGTCGATTTAGATATTCTAGGTATTATCAACTGGCCGGAATTTTGAGATCGCAATAGACGTGAAGGACTATAATGCGTTAAGAGCTCGCTCAAGTACTGCGGAGCTAAACCATTTAGTGCTTTGTAAGTAATCAGCAATATTTAAAAATTTATACGATGTTTAATAGGGAGCCAATGCAGTGTTGACAGAACCGGGCTAATATGGTCATATTTCCTGGTTCTGGTAAGAACTCGAGCTGCTGCGTTTTGGACCAGCTGGAGTTTGTTTATTAAGCGTGCAGGGCAACCACCCAGTAGAGCATTACAATAATCTAGCCTTGAGGTCATGAACGCATTAATTAACTGTTCCGCATTTGTCAGTGAGAGCATATGACGTAATTTAGATATATTTTTAAGATGCAGTTTTACAGATACTAGACATGTGACTTTCAAATGAAAGATTGGTATCAAAGAGCACACCCAGGTTCCTAACCGACGACGAGGACTTGACAGAAGTTTTTTGTCCAATAATAAGAATCTCTGTTTTTTCAGAATTCAGTAGTAGGAAATTACTAGTCATTTAGTTTTGTATATCAGCTATGCATTCCGTTAATTTTGTGGATTGGTATGTTTCGTCAGGGTGTGAAGAAATATAGAGCTAAGTATCATCGGCATAACAGTGAAAGCTAACTCCATGTTCCCTAATGATATCTCCTAAGGGTAGCATGTACAGAGTGAACAGCAGCGGTCCTAGTACTGAGCCTTGTGGTACGCCATACTGAACTTGTGATCGATAAGACATCTCTTCATTTACTGCTACAAACTGATAACGGTCTGATAAGTATGATTTAAACCATGCTAGTGCAATTCCACTAATGCCAACATAATTTTCGAGTCTATTTAAAAGAATGTTGTGGTCAATGGTGTCAAATGCAGCACTAAGATCGAGTAACACTAATAGAGAGATACAACCACGATCAGATGATGAGCAAATCATTTGTGATGAGAGATGTCTCAGTACTATGATACGGTCTAAATCCGGACTGAAAATTCTTTCTAAAAAGGAACATAGTTGTGAAGATACTGCCTTTTCTAGTATCTTTGACAGAAAAAAAATGGATATAGGCAACAAATCAATATTGGGCATCAAAACCTGCAGTGTAAACGAGATTCCATCGTTTCAACATCATCGTGTGCATAAGGTACGAGGTCAGTGTAATGGTCATCTCACCTCGCTCGACGTTTGGACTTAGTTGGTAAAGTCTGACTAGTTTATTGTCTGTGTGAATTAAAAAATTAACTTTCACGTCAGAACTATGAGGGTAAATTTCAGCTTACAAACATGAAAATTTTGTTCTCAAATTCTAATCTACAAGCTCTCGAATTTTGCTACTCTTTTACCTTCATAGAAGAATTTATTTAAATCGTGAATTCTAACCATGAAACTTTCCAGCTAACAAGAGCAAGTTTAGTTACGTCTGTTTTTACAGGAATGGAAGAGACGACAACTTTTAAATCATGATTTATCATGCTCTTTATTGTCACATGTGAAAAAAAAGAAAGAAATAACTGACATTTCGTAACATATAGACACTGCAAAGTAAAACTTTTGAATATTTGATGACAATATAATGCAAGCAGACACTGATGTAATTCTCAGACGGACGTCTCTCTGTAGAAGAAACAGCTGATATACAAGCTGAAGCAAGAGGATCATTCAGCATGAGCTTCTGCATGAAGATGAAGGTTTTCAGACAGAAATCCAGCGGATAATCTCTATCTTTACTGTAGCTGTGATGATATAGAGGAGATTCTGTGCTCTGGCCGACGACAGACCAGATGATGACTCACAATAAATCTCATTCATATTCACAGGACATTCAACAAATATCTGCTCGTTCACACACAAGTATACATTTCCTCCAAACACCAGATATCCTGATACGATCCCAGATAGCAACATTGTTTCGGCCCAGATCCGGCCCACATCTGGCACTTGTGTGGGTCAAGGTCCAGTTCTGGTTTATTTCTTTGCTCTGGCTGACATGTGGCATTGCTATGGCCTGCTTGTGGCCCAGATCTGGCAAACAGGAGCGGTCCGCCCTAGGGCCGTCCTTCCACGCAGCATGTGGGCCAGATCTGTGCTGAAACAATGTTGCTATCTGGGATGAGCTCATGATCTGTATCATTAATGTGTATTTGTGAAGGTCTTGTTCTCGTTCACAGAGGCGTAAAGTTCATCCTGCGGTTCTTCTCTTCCTCTGATGGCAGCATAAGTCACTGTATCATCATGATCCTGAAAGAACAGCACAGATTCTGTCCATCAATGTTTGAACCACAGCGATTATTATTACCATTATTAGAGCATGAGCTTCATTTATCTGAGAGTCAGTGATGATGGACAGTGATGAAGAACAAGGGAATGTGCTGGTATCTACTCACATTGAGCGCTTTTACTGGCTTTGTATTGAAAGAAGTGACCTCAGAATAAGTCACATCATCTGTCTGCTCCTAAACATCAATGCAAACGTACAGAGAGTCAAGTTTAACACACACATATCTCACTATAATATGTAGAATAACACAAAAGCTTTTAAATCACATTATTGAACAGACAGTGAGCGTAATGTTTGATGATTTAGTGACTCACATCGGCTCTTGCAGGAGGAGTGGACATGTTGATCGTCTCATACGTCCCTGTATGTTCATTCTCATCTTTGACCTTCAGAACAAACAGTTAAACTGCATGAATGACACTTTATTGAGCTTTAAAGACATTAATCAAATCTAAATCACTGCATTACTGAACTCACCGCAGAGTCGGCAGTCCTTCTTTTATTATCTGAAAACAAGTGCCTCGTGAAATATGAGTATTTATGGACAATCAGATTGTGTTGAAGCATTAAAATGAACAATACAAATGATTGTTGACTTGATATCTCGTTGAGATTGACATTACAGGATTTCTCAGCAGGAATAAACTTCTGTTTGAGAATTTCATATAATCCACATGTTTCTGTGATACTTACAGTCTGAACATGATGTGTTTGTTTGCTCATCTGAACTGTTTTTAATTGTTATAAAGGAGTAAATGTGAAAACTCACCAGCTGTTTTTCTGCAGATCAGCCAGAGAAGAGCAAGAAGGAGAACAGCGACTGCAGCGACAGAAATCCCTATGACTGAAGAAGAGATCGAGCTCAGAGTCAGAGACGGACAGGCCAGATTCAGGACAATTATAGACAAAGACTAAAGACTCTGATTATGAACCTTGTGTGTTTGCAGGATCCTGAGATTTTGTGTCTTGTGTTGTTGTATCAGCTTGAGCTGAAAAGGAGAATTGAGGACAATTATAGACAAAGACAGAAGCCATCGGCACAGAATTTTGACATCAAAATTTCAAAAGCTTGTGGCTTGAAAGGGCTTAAAGATAGAGATCTACTGTAAATTAGAAAAATGTTGGGGTGTAAATATACTCATCTAATTAGTATATTATGACGTCATCAGGGGGTGGCCCTCTTAAATTTCATAATATCCAGGAAATAGTAGATATTTAACTGATGTTTGAATTTATTTGCATGTTTTATGTATTTATTTATTTTAATGCTCATTCCAAATGATGAGAAAAGAGGAAACCAACAATAACAGGAGAAAGTATTAAATTATTACTATACTATATAGTAGTAAAACGCATGTGAACAGTAGCCTACTTTTTGATCAGTTCATCAGTAATATTCAGGAAATAGTAGATATTGAATTGATGTTGGAATTAATTTACATGTTTCTTTTTTCTTTTTTTTATCCTCATTCCAAATGATCGGAAAAGAGGAAACCAACAATAAAATAGGAGAAAGTACTAAATTATCACTATATTACAATACTTTAGCAGTAAAACACATGTGAAAACCTGCTGCCTTTACCTCTAGCAACAGCTGTCCTGTGTACACTGAGACCACGTCCACCCCCGCCATCCCCGTTGGGCAAATGGTCAAAATGATCTGTTTGTGCTTCGTGAACACTCGCGCCTTGCACGGCGGCACCATTGCACGGCAAAGTTGTACCGGGAGAAGCGCGCGCGGCACCATTGCGCTTCAAAGTTGTACCGGGAGAAGCGCGCGCGGCACCATTGCGCGGCAAAGTTGTACCGGGAGAAGCGCGGACGGCACCATTGCGCTTCAAAGTTGTACCGGGAGAAGCGCGCGCGGCACCATTGCGTGGCAAAGTTGTACCGGGAGAAGCGCGGGCGGCACCATTGCGCGGCAAAGTTGTACCAGGAGAGGCGCGGGCGGCACCATTGCGCGGCAAAGTTGTACCGGGAGAAGCGCGGGCGGCACCATTGTGCTTCAAAGTTGTACCGGGAGAAGCGCGGGCGGCACCATTGCGCTTCAAAGTTGTACCGGGAGAAGCGCGGGCGTTACCATTGCGCTTCAAAGTTGTACCGGGAGAAGCGCGCGCGGCACCATTGCGCGGCAAAGTTGTACCGGGAGAAGCGCGGGCGGCACCATTGCGCTTCAAAGTTGTACCGGGAGAAGCGCGCGCGGCACCATTGCGTGGCAAAGTTGTACCGGGAGAAGCGCGGGCGGCACCATTGCGCGGCAAAGTTGTACCGGGAGAAGCGCGGGCGGCACCATTGCGCTTCAAAGTTGTACCGGGAGAAGCGCGCGCGGCACCATTGCGCGGCAAAGTTGTACCGGGAGAAGCGCGGGCGGCACCATTGCGCTTCAAAGTTGTACCGGGAGAAGCGCGCGCGGCACCATTGCGCGGCAAAGTTGTACCGGGAGAAGCGCGGGCGGCACCATTGCGCGGCAAAGTTGTACCAGGAGAGGCGCGGGCGGCACCATTGCGCGGCAAAGTTGTACCGGGAGAAGCGCGGGCGGCACCATTGCGCTTCAAAGTTGTACCGGGAGAAGCGCGGGCGGCACCATTGCGCTTCAAAGTTGTACCGGGAGAAGCGCGCGCGGCACCATTGCGCGGCAAAGTTGTACCAGGAGAAGCGCGCGGCACCATTGCGCGGCAAAGTTGTACCAGGAGAAGCGCGCGCGGCAAAGTTGTACCGGGAGAAGCGCGGGCGGCACCATTGCGCGGCAAAGTTGTACCGGGAGAAGCACGCGCGGCACCATTGCGCGGCAAAGTTGTACCAGGAGAAGCGCGATCATTAGACGGCCAATCGTCATTTACAAAAGGCAAATATTCCCCTTTAGAGTCAGAATCGGCGAATAACATTTGCAACACATCCTCATGGTACAAGTTTTTATTAGCCATTTGACGATTTTCTCTCACAAATCTCACAATTTACTCAGACGCTCTGAACTGAACTGCTTCCGCATCAATGACACGATCGCTCACTTGCTCTGCTGTTTCCTCCAACACTTTGAATAGGAACATGACATCATTTTGATCTTGAATCGAAGTATTACATGTCTGCCATCTAGTGGTAGGGAATACAAATTAGATATTACACCATATTCCGATCTGCCTGTTTTATTAAGTATGACGTCGCAATTTTGCGACTTTGGCGCTTATCTTTTTTAAAATGATATTTTTGACCTTAAAGAAAAATAGGGTTGTGGGTAAAATCAGCCGTTATAGTGAGTATGGGTCGAAAACACACCGGGCAAACTAGACCATCCGGGGACTTCTGGCACACTCTTCAACACACTACGCTTTGGGACACTTATTTTAATCTCACACACTGTTTAGGAAGGATAGTGTGGACATTGAGACGCAGGGCGAGGCTGTGTTTACCTCCACTCTTTATGCTCATCCCTCGCTAATGTTGCACGAGTGTCCACTACTGGTGAACTCTTGAAATGTGTTTGAATGAAATGCTCTAAGCTCTTGATCACTTGGAATCCAATATGGAGCTGATTATAAATTATAAATTTGTTTTACACGCCATTATATAGGCCTGTATGCATGCTTGGGCTGTTGGACAAAATGTATTTAAAAAATATCAAAATAAGTCCAATATCATACTATATAGAGTTGTCTGGTGTAACATGCTTCATGCCGCAATGCATACTGGGAACCATGAGTTTTATATTATGGGTGGCTCCCAGCATGCATTGCGGCATGAAGCATGTCACCATTGTTGAGATTCATATGTTGATTCTTGACGTCTGTGTGTGTCTAAAAATCCTGTAATGTATTTAAAAATCGAAATTCAAAATGTCAAATCTGTGGCAAGAAAGTATTGTTAGTAAATATAATCTATTAATAACAAATAGTCACTTTTGGTCAGGGATAAGATTAGTGTATTATTCTACTTTATGATGCTAAAAAAACTATATCACCTGATCCTCTTTGTTCCTGGCTTTCTTGACAATAAATTATGTGTTTCAGTAAACACTGTTACAAAGACCACAAACTCACATAAAAAGCCAAGAGTCAAACTGCCCAACTAAAGGAAACAGTGATCACCATAATGGTGACCACACATTTTCAATAAATCATCAACATCTAAACATCTGTTAATTTTCAATAAGAGCTTCTGTAAATGGATGACAGAAATAAAGTCAGTCTGATTAGTTTATAAGTGAAGCTGGTAATTCTGTTTGTGGAGTTGTTTAATCCTCCTCTGCTGAGATCAATGATATCTTAACCCTCTAGGCGCCACGGTTTACTCGACAAGATGCGGCACTGAATAAAACGCAGATTTTGTCAAATTGGGTGTCAAATTTTGTTCGACCTCCCCTCCACTGGATGGCAGACATGTCATACTTCATCCCCGAATCAAAAAAACGCCATGCTTCTATACAAAATGTTTGAGTTAGAGCGCATTGAATCAGTGAGATCAAAAGCGGAGATAGTGTGCGAGTGAGCCATGTTATCAGAGCCTCTCTGCAATCACGGTGACAGTATTGTGGTGGAGACTTTGTCTAATGCCACTGAGTATGTTAGACGAGGTCGAAGTATTCATAGGACAGTTAGGAGGCAACGTGGAGGCAGGGTGGGGAGTCACAATGACAGCAGTCCGAGCTGTGCACACTCGGCGCACGCGAGGCAGATCTGGCCGCGCTGCTCGTATCATCTCACTCGTGATCTGTGCCTTGCCGTGGCGAGTGAGCGTTTCAACTAAACAGGTCTTGTCTACTTGTGTTTGTATGTCATATGAATAATATATATGTGCCCCATACATGGAATCATGATGGACATTTTGGGGGGAAAGAAGTGCTGCATTTTATCATTTAAACATGCGACTTTTCATGAATATTCTATAATCCAAGATTGTGCCACGATATGACGTCATAATATGCAAATTAGATGGGAAAATGTAATCCCTACATAAACTTTGGGTCATCCTTAATATTTCTCTAATTTACAGAAAGTCTCTATCTTTTATCACTTTTAAGATATAGCCTTTTGAAATTAAGATGTCAAAATCGAACGTTTTAGGAAAAAACCTCTGGCGCCTAAAGGGTTAACCCTTGTGCATCAATAAAAAAACAGTTACACATAGGTCTATAGAGGACAAAAATGTCTGTTAAGCTAAGCTTTGGAGCACAGACTTGGCAGATTATTGCTGAAGTAAAAAAAAAAAAAAGTAAATCCAGAAAAAAGTTATATAGGTTTAAGTTTATGAAAATTATTTTTGAACA
>NW_026607459.1:0-14840 GCF_029890125.1 Rhinichthys klamathensis goyatoka
ATTCTCAACAGCCTCAACCTCTCCATTCAAGGACGCTATGCATCCATCCTTCACGCTAGCGACAAAATCACCGCATTCATGAGGAAAGCTGAGCTATGGAGAAGAAGACTTGGAGATGGCGTGACCGACATGTTCCCTCAACTCACTGATTATCTCAACGCAAACATGTCAGTAGGTGTTTCTCAATGTCAAGAATACTTCCTTGGCAGGACTGGTCCTTCCAAGTCATTTCCTTCAGAGGCTAGGCGAGGCTCCTCTTTAGCATTCGGAGAACACGTAAATGGAACAGGCTAGCAAGTGCACGTCATTGGGACTGGGTGCGAGATCCGTTTGCTCCAGCAGCAACATGTAGCCTCACTAGTAAAGCAGAGGAGGAGTTGGTGGACTTATCTTGTGACCGGACTTTGAAGGCCCGATTCCAGCAGGTGAGCCATGCAGACTTTGGTGAGTATCCTGAACTAACAGCACAGGCCATGCAGATATTGCTCCCATTCCCTACCACTTACTAATGCGAGTCTTCTTTCTCAACTTTGACTGCAATGAAGACGAAGTACAGAGCTCGTCTCCATGTGGAGAATGATCTTAGGGTGTATTCACACCAGGAAAGTCCGATAGTTCACTTGCTTTGGTCCGGACCAAATACAATTTTTTTTTTTTTTTTTTTTTTGTACGGTTCACTTTCACACTGCTCTTTTTGCAAGTGAACCAAAATTTGTAAACAAAACCACACGTGTGCTAAGGTCGTCCATTCATTGGACAAGGATTCTCAAGCAGGGAAATCAGGAAGTGCAAAAAAGGCTTAACGTAAATTAACGCAGCATCATCCTTGTATTGTAACTATCGTTACATGAACTGCAAAAGCTTTTTTTTTGCATCTATGCGCGATTAGACTAAAGAGAAGCTCTGTATGTGAATGTCCTGATGCACACACTCATTCATTCATTCCATTCCAATGATGCACACACGACGCGCAGAAAGACGCGCAACAGATGTAATGTAGTAGGCTACACAGATCACTTTCCCATAACGCAACTCCGACTACGGAAGCCTGTTAACTCAAAGGCGCAGTGCTTACTTGCAATTTGGTCATTTCATGTTCATACCGTAAACGAACCGTACCAGAGTTCGTTAGGAACCGTACCGAGACCACCTCTTCAGCTGGGTCTCGGTTCGGTTGTTTGGTCCGCACCCGAGTTCGATTGCTGTATTCACACCTGCCCAAACGGTCCACACCAAGGGGGGAAACCAACTAGAGTTCGATTCAATCAACCAAACAAGGCAGGTGTAAATACACCCTTAGAGTCTGCTTATCATCCATCACGCCAAGACTGGACAAACTATGTAGTGAGAGACAGGCACACCCATCTCATTAGTGACACACCATCTTCTTAATGTAGGGTACATATGCATCTGTTTCTGTTTAAGAGTATGCATTAGTGTCATCTTTTCATTGTCACTCATTACTTTGAGTAAAAAGTTTCTCTCTCTCTCTCTCTCTCTCTCTCTCTCTCTCTCTCTCTCTCTCTCTCTCTCTCTCTCTCTCTCTCTCTCTCTCTCTCTCTCTCTCTCTCTCTCTCTCTCTCTCTCTCTCTCTCTCTCTCTCTCTCTCTCTCTCTCTCTCTCTCTCTCTCTCCTCCCACCACTGAATTTCATTCACTTTGTTTAAGAGTACATACAGTGTTGGGAAAGTTCACTTTCTACATGAACTAGTTCAAAGTTCAGTTCACAAATTTTAAAATGAACTAGTTCAGTTCATACTTCAATTTTTTTAAGTTAGTTCACACTCCCAAAAATTAACTAGTTCATAGTTCTTTTTTTCCATATGTTGCTGCGAGCTATTATCTTTCAAAATTATTGCCACAGTCCATATAGAACCACAGACAGCAATTATTTCATCAGTTTTAACACTGAAACTATTTCATATCCAATTTTGAATCCTTATCCGACCAGGGTTTACATTAGCATTGAGGGGACAGCATTCCCCCATTGTTGCTTTAACACTTTGTTGCTGTCCATTCAGTCCACACTAGTAGCAGCTTTCACCCCTACAAAACATGAGGAAAAACGTGCTGCTTGAATGGTCTTTTTAAATGAGGAATAAATAAAAGAAAAAAAAAGGACAGTAGTCCTTAAGGTGCAAATGTTTTTCAATTTTAATAATTTCCCATTTCAGTACATACTAAAAAGGAATACTGGAATCCTGGAAAAATATACCAGGACACAAACAAGTTACATGAATAGTAAAACCGTTTTGATGACGCATGCGGCGGCGCGACACTGGTGGCTGGAGTTGCCAGATTGGGTGTTTTTTCCGCTACATATTAAGGCCTGTTTACGGTGTGTTTTCGCTTGGAAGGCTCTATATAAATCTGGCACCCTAGTGAACGAAGTTAAAGGGATAGTTCACTTTGAAATTAATTTTTGATATGTTTTTATCTTTAGGCTTACCTCAAGGGCATCCAAGATGTAGTTGTCTTTGTTTCCGCAGTAGTTTCAATTTTGATATTTTTAGGTCAAACCGTTCTTGTCTGTCAGTTAGGGGTGGGAATCTTTTACCATCTCACGATTCAATTCGATTCCGATTCTTGAGGCCACGATTCGATTCAAAATCGATTTTCGATTCAAAACGATTCGATTTTATCCATAATGATTTCTAATCGGGTTTCTGATCATGATCTACTCTCATCTGCTTTGCTATACAGAATGACAAACGGAGACCAGTGTTTCCTCTAGGATTTTTTCCAGCTGTGGTGGCAGGCCCATTTCGCTAGTGATATTCCCATTGGCCACGCCCCCCTTATCCCAGGTGTTTAAACCGCCCCTAAGCATTATTATAACATGAAAGGCTCCAATAAGAGCGGCAAATCGATTATGCGCATCCCATGCGCAGAATGATGCACTTGAAGCAACGCGAAGTCACAGCGCGCAGCGCTCCGGATTGAAAAGTTCAAAGCACAAAGCGAAGAGATTGTTTATCTATGCTTAATGTATTATATCTATGCAACAGTTTATTGAGCCTTTTCTTTTATCAGTTTTAAATTTCAGTTACAGTGCGCATGAAGAACAATTCATAGCGCTCTCTACTCCAGTGCTGTAATCTAACAGACACCCAGGAGAAAGGAATATGATTTAGAAAGCGCTATAACGCGACGCGCTGTTTGAATGCTGAATGGAGAATGACTGAGGAGAGATTCCATTATGCTATTGAATGTAGACGCATCATATTTAGAAGCTTCATAGAAGCATCCATATTTGCTTCCTCTTTGCTTTAGTCATTTGCCGCTCACGTTCAAAAACAGGCCTCGTGCATGACGTCCGGACGTCCCGAATAGGCTAGTTACAAAAATGGAGGCGAACAGCCAGCTGATTTTATTTATTTATTAAATCGATTCTTGGACATTTCAGATCGATTCTGAATCGTTGCAAATGAGAATCTAGATTCTTATGTGAATCGATTTTTTGGCACACCCCTACTGTCAGTCATATAATGCAGGTCTATGGTCACCACCTCAAAGAGCATGCACAGAGAAGTCCAAATTACACATGATTTAATGACTCGTAAATGTAAGTACACATTGATGGCCTAAGACACGAAACGAGCGGTTTGTGTGAGAAAACGAACAATATTTATATCGTTTTTACCTCTTGTAACGCACAGACCGAAGCGCCGGCGCCCTCAGATCACTTGGACGTGGCTGTGATTTTTGTTTGTTTGTTTGTTTGTTTGTTTGTTTGTTCACACTATTTGATTAATCAAAAAGGTGATGTTGCACTATTTTGTGTGTATTGTTCCACTGTGTTGCTGCAGTTAATTTGTACACTAGGTAAACATATACTCTCTGTTTATTGCTTGTTATTGCATCAGTGCATTTTCAGTGCATTTTAGGACTATACCTATAAAAAGCCTTTTGCACGACATGGTGTTCCACTGTGTTGTTGCAGTTCATTTTTACTTGCTCACCCCTTTCCCATCGTTATCTCTCTCTCACACACACATGCACACACACACACACACACATGCACACACACGGGAATCCAGGATTAAATCAGGCATGTTTATTTATATATTTATATATATTTATTTTGTTTTTTTATATATATTATGTTTGCAGTGCGAGAGGGAAAGATGGAGGATAAAGATCTGCAGGACATCAGGGACAGTGAGAGGAAGACCAGCACACCAGAGTCATCATCACTGGGTAATCCTCTCTCTCTCTGTGTGTCTCTCTCTCTCTCTCTGAGTTGTGTTAGATGTGTGTTGATTGTGTGTGTGTTTCGTCAGGCTCTGGCACTGAGGAAGAGGAAGAGTCCAGCAGCCAGAGTGAGGGAGAAGAAGAGGGCGAGTCAGGATCAGAGTCTGAGGGGCCAGAACACAGCGGAGGTGCACATGCACTCACACACTCACACTCTCTCTCTCTCTCTCTCTCTCTCTCTCACACTGACACTCACACACACACACTCTCTCTCTCTCTCTCTCTCTCTCTCTCTCTCTCTCACACACTCACACTCTCTCTCTCTCTCTCTCTCTCACACACTCACATGATGACGCTCATTGTGGTTTAGTATTTTCTCCCATATATAAGTAATTCAATTAATATAAATATGCGATTATTCTTTTATTTTGGATAGCCCCTTGAGATGTACCATCTCATTTTCAAGGGGGTCCTTTCAATCACTGATAACAACCTGAGCCACACATGCTCAAAACATGACAATACACAAAAGACCAAACTCAACAAGACATCATCATTCACAGCATGTTCCCCCCCAGGACCCCCCCCCCCCCCCCCCCCCCAAATTATACAATAAATTACATGGATACATTGACAATAATAAGGCCCCATAGGGTATTCGCATGACATTACAGCAATCTAATAAAACAAATTGACTACAATATAAACTGAAAAAAATAAAAAATAATCCTCAATTAAAACATGTACATGGTGTCTTTAAGTATAAAATAGTGCCGATTTAAATGAATGTAAAGATGTAATAGATTTCAATGACAATGGAAGGTTATTCCAGTCCATAGGAGCTTTATAACAAAATGCTCTTCTCCCAATTTCACGATGTATTCTAGGTGTAGCAAAAAATGGATGTAGCAAGTGTCATATGGGATAGGCTGAGATATGTCTGACAAAGTATTGTTGAAGATAAGGGGGACATTTGTTGGCATAATTAATGCAACTAAAAATAAACACATACCAGTGATACCTTCTTCTTTCTTTAGGCTGGAGCCAGTCCAATTTTTCATAGAGCGTGCAGTGATGTGTCATGAATGGATACCTTAAAACAAATCTACATATGGAATTAAATAACAAATCTAGAGCTTTAAGAGAAGTAACACTTGATGTGTGATAAACAATATCTGCATAATCAATTAGCGGTAATAGGAGTTGCTGCGCAATACGCTTTCTTGTACTAAATGTAAAGCAATCAATTGAACATTACAACTGACACAAACATTGTTTAACTTTCTTAACTGTAGCTTCAATATGAGCATTGAATGATAGCTCAGTATCTAACCACAGACCCAGGTACTTAAATGCATTTACATTTACAAGAGATCTTCCATCAATCATACAGATTTGTAATTCATTCATATTAACTTTAGATGGTCTCAGTTTAAACAACATAGTGCAAGTTTTTTTCTCATTAAGAAAAAGGTTGTGCTCTCTGAGCCAATTCTGAACAGTAATAAATCCGATTGTAGTGCATTTTTTACCTGGTCCTTCTGGTTATACGATGTATATAGAACTGTATCATCAGCATAAAGATGAACATTACAGGATAAACAAATACTGGGCATATCATTAATATAAACCGAAAAAAGGAGTGGCCCCAGCACAGAACCTTGTGGCACACCCTTACCTATAAATTATACTAGTAGAGCATGTTTTTTGTAATGCAACATATTGACGCCTACCATGTAAATAGGCATTAAACCATAATAAAGATCTTTGACTTAAGCCAATCGAATACAATTTATCTAAGAGTAAATAATGATCAACTGTATCAAACGCTTTCGAGAAATCAATAAAAATGGCTCCAGCATATTTTCCTTCATCAAATGCTGTATATACATCTTTTGTAAAGTTGAGTAGAGCTGTAGTAGTAGAGTGCTTAGGTCGGAATCCAGATTGTGCGGATGATAAGATACCATGTTCTTCAATAAATTCGCATAATTGCGTGAAAATTAATTTCTCAAATATTTTTTGATTAGACTAATGGCTTAAATGAACTACTACTAGTCGACTAGAAAAAAACTTTAGTCGTGCACGGGCAGCCCAACTTATTTCACATATTTTCTAACCAGCATGTCACTGCAGGCGTTCTGAGCGAGCGGCGCTGTGTGGACTGAGCGAGCGAAGCATACTCTTCAGAAAGGCTCTCTCTCTGGAGGACAATGATCCTCCACGTGAGATTCCTTTGAAACATACACGGGAAATAGCTAATTTTTTTCATTGTTTCTCGACACATCATAGTAATTCCACACCGGCGATGACATGACTGCCAAATCATTTAAGTCCCCATGCATCATGTACCTCCTCACGTTTTGACGTCATCAAATTGTGATCGGTTTGTGAGATCGGCCAAGTTGAGTGAGTACCGATCGAGTCATAAAATGTGATTATCGGCCGATCGATCGGAGCATCCCTAACTATAATCTTTTTAATAGAGGTGATTTATAATATTTAAGGGTATATTCTGACTAACTGGTTTTCTTTCTAGCACAGAGACCCAAAATTACTACTGAATAACTATAATGCCCAAAGTTTACAGTGGAAATACAAACTAGAACCCGACCAATATGGATTTTTGAGGGCCGATGCCGATTAAAAAAAAGCCTGATACCGATATATCAGCCAATATATTTATTTGTATATTATAATACAGTAGCAATATTATTTATGTGTATTATAGTACAGTCCCAGTCAAAAGTTTGGACACACTTTCCTATTGGTGTGTACAAACTTTTGATGGGTACTGTATATAGAATACACAGTATAAACCAAATAAATATATAAACGTTTTGCAATGATCACTCAAATGTGGTGGTCAAACACTTGTGTGACATTGGAGGCAGGGTGAATGATAGAATGAGAATGATACATTTGAGCTGTAACCAAACTAGTTTGCATTGCATGTTATTAGTGCTGTCAAACGATTAAAATATTTAATTGCGATTAATCGCATTAATGCCATAGTTAACTCGCGATTAATCACAATTAATCGCATTTTTATCTATTCTAAATGTCTCTTGATTTATTTTTGTCCAATTATTTTTTCTCATTTTAATGCTCTTATCAACATGAAAAAAGTGGATTGGCTTGCTTTGTGCACATTTTTTTATTTATTGAAAACAACATTGGCAATACTGTGTTCAATTTCACACTAACATTCTCACTTGGAGCAAATAATCTCTCACACAATGTAACACTAGAGCGTTTACATGGACCCTTATAATCGGATTGACGGCTCAATCGGACTAAAAAACCTTCATGTAAACACCTTAATCGATCCGATTGAGCTCGATCCGATTGAAATTTTGATCGGATTGAAAGGAGTGGTTTATTCCTTTTGTAATCCGATCGAGAGAACATGTAAACACTTGATCGGATTGAAAATCTAAACTAAAAGGACTGCGCATGTGCAATGACGTTGAAATAGCGTAATGACTATGACGCACGGAACAAGCTGTTCGTCCTGTAGAATAAAGTGTCGTATAAATGAGTGTTCCGTTATTCTAAAATTCTCATTTCACCACGTCTGTGAAGTGGAGCAGGACAACGTCCCACCAGTCCTTGTTTCAGACTCTCATCCACAGACTGGTTTCGGCCGCGGGGTTTTACTGCGTGATAAATATAAGCAGCGGCAAAACGGTTCATCGTCTCCAAATCATGACCAGAGACGGATAAATAAGTCTGCTGTTACAACAAATAAAGAACCAATAGAGGAGAATAGTTATGTGCGAACAGCTCAGTTCACAACGACAAAACACAGATCACAGATTTGGTCTAGTCAATGCAACCATTTGGCAACTTTTTAAAAGTAAACTTTCCATTCAGAATCTTATTGGCATCCATTTCGGCGTCTCGCGCTCGTCATCCACTCAAAACGTAACGTTAACCTACTACTTGGCCGGCTCGCAGCCCAAACGAGTGTGTGCGCGTGCCTGTTGTTTTGTTTCCGGTCTAGCTAGATCCGCTTGCGCTTTGGTCGACGAAGCAACAAAACGTCCTCGCGCGGCGCAAGCCATTGAAATTACGCATGCCGCGTCCTGTTGCAAAAGCATGTGAAAAAAACTACAAAGTTTGCTAGGCCAAAAAGACCGTTAATTAATCGCGTTAAAATGGGTTTGCGTTAATGCCGTTAATAACGCGTTTAACTGACAGCCCTACATGTTATGTTATATTATATTATATTCGAAATACTGTTGCATAATCCTCACTAACGACTTTGTCTTTTAATTTAGTCACGTTATATAAAACATAACTTGTATCAATAAATAGGCCTATATCAAAAGTATCACTGACAAAACCTTATTATCTTCTATTTTTAGTCTTAATTCCTCTAATCTCTATCAGTGGAGGAAGAACTCAGATCTTTTTACTAAAATAAAATGAATAATATCATAATGAAAACGTTTTTAATTACATATACAGTACTTTTATACTATTTTTAAATAAGTAGTAAGCAAAATGTACTAAACGTGAAACTAGGCTACTCTTAATGCAAAATGGCCCTATATAAAGTGTTATTATTATATAAATTATTGGAATATTGCTTTATGTTGTAACATAGCGTTATAGGCAGAATGAGCTTTAACACTGTCTACACCGGACGCGGCCGTTATTGCTCGCGTCGCAACAGCTGTTTACCTGAGACGCGGAAAAGCGCCCGTTACAAAGCAGAATGGGGCATCAGTTTAATGTCTGAGATTCATTTTATTTTTCGTGTTCGCATTTATGAGGAAAAAACAATGTTACGGACGTGACAAGCTCTGAAAGCGGCACTAAAGTGCTTTAAAACTTTCACAGAGACATCAAACAGAAATCACAAAGCCTTTAATTAGGGGCCAAGCACAGAATGTGCGTAGGCACCTATTCTATCTGTTCCGGTTCTTATTATTCTTCTTCTTCCGACTGGGAGTCTATGGCAGCCCATAGAACCGCTTGCGGGAAAGTTATGAAATTTGGCACACAGATAGAGGACAGTCTGAAAAGTCACCATAGCAAATTTGGAGTCTCCAACTCAATCCCTCTAGCGCCACCAACTGTCCAAAGTTTCACTCATGTTTATGCTAATCACTTTTGAACCATAATGGCTAGAATCACAATTCCTTTGTCCACTTATTCCTTGGCTCAATCCGATTCGATTGCATCCTATGACGTCATTTCCCTCATGATAATTTGTCCGCCATTTTGAATTGTCCAAAAAAACTACTTTTTCGAACTCCTCCTAGGCTGTTGCTCCGATTCTCACCAAAATTTAGCCAGATCATCTCCAGACCATGCCGACAAAATGTTATGGAATTCAAGTTGATTCGTCAAACCGTTTTCTAATACCGCGCAAATTAATTTTACATAGCGCTTGCAAAAACAGTCATAAGGCTGTATCTCCGCAACGCTTTATCGCATTCAGACCAAATTTGGTACATGTCATCACAAGCATGACCTGAGGCTACAGGCTGCATTTCGGCGCAGCGCCACCTACTGGTCCGGAGATATGAAAAATGGCTATTTTTGCTCATAACTTATAAATGGTCCAAACATCATAAAAGTGGTCTCGTTAGATTCGGGGCATCATGACAAATCGACTAATATCCAATTTTCCCAGATCGACCATTTTGTCTGTCGGCCATTTTGAAATATGTGCTAAAATGTTGTATTTTATGAACGCATGAACGAATTGTTACGAAACTTGGTATGGGTCATCAGTACGATGCCCTGAAGGAGCCTGAGAAGTTTCGAAACAGCGCCACCTAGTGGTAAAATAAAATTTTCAAATGCTTTTTAACTCTGCCTGTGGTTGACTTATTTTCACGGCAGTCATATCATTAGACTCCTGAATCCTTGCCGAGTCCACAGATACCAAACATGCTTAGGTTTTGTTTACGGTTTGTGTAGCGTTGTGATTTAGCGCTTAAAAAACATTTGCCGATATCTTCGAAACCGCTAGTCCGATCGAGACGAAACCACTGTCAGAAGTTTGGAAACATAGGTTGTGGCAATATGCCAATGCCCAAATGTCAAAATATTGATAGTAAGGGGTAGTAAAATTCAATCAAAGTCACGTGTCAGTCATTTTTTACGTGTTTTTTCACATAAATGTCTATAACTCTGAAACGAATTTAGATATTTTCACCAAAATTGACACACAGATGTATGGGCTCACTCTGAGGACACATACAAAAAATGGTGGGACTGAGCCTCTTGGTGGCGCTATAATAGAACAAAACATGAAATTCCCATTGACTTCAATACAGTTTTGTAATGTAAAATGCTATACTTAACAAATGCATTGCTGTAACATTACAAAACTCAGAATGTGCCATCAGCACCATCGTCTGAAGGTACCCAAAATATTTCGAGACAGTGCCACCTAGTGGTCAAAAGTTATAACAAAATTTCCAAAAAGGCTAATAACTTTTGAATAAATATGCCTATTGTAATGACACTGGTATTAATAGATTCCTTGGGTCAAGCTGAGAACGTCGATACCAAGTTTTCCTTATTTGTCCGAACTTCCTGTCCGTCATCTTGATTTTCAGTCAAAACCTACTTTTTCGAACTCCTCCTAGACCGTTTGTCCGATTTTCACCAAAATCGAATCGTATCCTCTCCAGACTGTGCCGACTAAAAGTTATGGATTTCGTGACGATAGACGAAACCGTTTTCGTATAGCGCAGAAGCAAATTTGAGGCATGATGCCAAAAGGACTATTCAGGCTTTATCTCTGCAATGCCTTGACATATTGACACCAAACTTTGTATGTGTCATTGTCACTTAACTCTGACCACATCACATCAGTTTTGTAACTGCGCCACCTATTGGTCGAAAGTGATAATCAATTAAATCATATCTTAAATTACTTTAAAACTGATGATTTTTCAGCCATTTCGCCTAAAATCCTCTTTAAATGTCTTTAATTGCTAATTGTTGCAGTTGGTCTGACACGTCTTGTTATCTAAATCTGCTTGGCCCCGATAATGGCTGCTTGCAACTATATTTAAAAGTGAATTTCGTTTTGTATTAATTGTATCTTAATTTTAATCAATGTTTCATCAACCAATTGCCTGGATTTAATAAATAAGAAGTAAATATAGCGGACAATATAATCTCGACACGGAGGCGCCGGCGCGAACTGCAACTCGTCTCATAAATGAACCGAAACTCAGCGTATAGACCTGAGAAATATATCTATATTGAATTGTCTACTTTTAAACAGAACAATTCAAAACGAAAGACAGACTGCTCTCTGCTTATGTAATCCGTATGAAATGTGCATTTCTCTCTGGCGTGTTCAGTGAAGATCGCGAGTCAGCGTCGTCAACTTCATCTGCCGACACTGACTGAAAACACTTGTTTATTAATAAACAATTAAAATGTCTCCTTGCTATATTTGATGTATTCATAACCATTACTTTTGCCAGTTCTTTGTGACAGCTTTTAGGTGCTTTATTGGCAGCGCCACCCTTACATGAATCACCGCACCAGCATTTTTTAAAATATTCATTTATCGGCCATTATAAATGCCGATACCGATAGTTAGGAAAATGCTTAATATCGGCCGAAAAATCGGTTGGGCTCTAATACAAACAATAATGTCATCATGTGAATGAAACGTGCTGCCGCTTCCCACGCATTTTAATGGAATTATTATTTTCCTAATGCTCACATCAGTTCACAAATAAATGATAGAATATTCCATTCAGCCTTCAATATACCTCATTTGTGGAAATTAGTTAATAAAAATGCATTAAAATTATATATTTTTTTTCATTTCAGGCCCGATGGAGGAAAATGAGGAGATTGGAGAGGAGAAACATGTCAAAACTGAAGAAAAAACTCCCTCACAGACTGAAAGTATTTCTTTGAAAATAAGAGAATGGAAATATTTAATATGCCATCAGTGTGGTAAGAGTTTCACACGACAAGAAACCCTTCAGAAACACATGATCATCCACACTGGAGAGAAACTGTATGAATGTGATGAATGTGGCAAAACATTTTTGTTGGCTTCAGCCCTAAAGAGCCACCAGACAGTTCATTCACAGGAGAAACCACATTCATGTTCTTTTTGTGGAAAGTGTTTTAAATACAAACTAAGTCTTGAGATTCACACAAGGGTCCACACTGTAGAGAAACCGTTCACATGTGATCAGTGTGGTAAGAGTTTTAGACAATCATATAACCTTAAGGAACACATGAACATCCACACCGGTGAGAAACCATACAAATGTGATCAATGTGGCAAAACATTTTCGAGGTCCACAGGCCTGAAGAACCACATGTTAGTTCATTCACTGGAGAAACCACATTCATGTTCTTTTTGTGGAAAAAGTTTTTCACGTCTGCAGAATTTAAAAGCACATCAGAAAATACATACTGGTGAAAAAGCTCATAAGTGCTTTGAGTGTGGAAAGAGTTTTATTACCGGTATACATTTGAAACAACACTGGAGGACTCACACTGGAGAGAAACCTTACAAGTGTTCACACTGCGACAAGAGATTCCGTCGGTCAGACCATGTGAAAACACACGAGAGGATCCACACTGGAGAGAAACCGTATCACTGCACTCCATGTGGGAAGAGTTTCACTCAAGTATCTTCTTTACGCAGTCATATAAAATACAATCACAGCAAGTAGATCATCTTCAGATCCAGCACTTTCAGGTCTAATGCTGTGTCCTCACCAAACGTGACAATTATACAGTCAAGCAATAAAATCTCTTCAAAATCTGTCCTAACCAGCCACAACGAGCGGCAGGACAAAGAAACATCTTCTAAATTTGTCACAGTGAATAAAGTTCATCTTGAAGACCAGCAGTTTCAACTGTGAGATAATTATTCTTGTATAAGATTTTGCTTCATGGTATAAATAAATATCATTATACTTTATTATGAGTTAAATGTTATGTACAATATTTATGATGCATTTTTATCGTAGTTTGTTTATACTTTTATGAAGGAGAATATATTTTTTTTTACAGGTTCAAACTGTTCTTGTTATTTTTCTTTCTTTTGTAGAGAGATCTGTCACATTTGTTTAAGTTAACTTTCATTGTTCATTTTTCTGTCTAGTTATTATTCTTGCATCAAGAATAAATAATTTCATAATTTTAGTTAAGCCATTAGCAATTTTAGTAATTTAGCCATTAAAATGTGATTCATTTGGGGCTTTAAATTTTTCAATTTAAGATTTAAATGTCTAATATTCACCCCACTCATGACTGAGATTGAATGGACTGCTGTCTGTCTACGTCTGTAAGCGTTTTTATTTTTGTTTGATATGTTTTATTGATGTTTTGCTGTTTTATGCAGTATTTGGCGGGTTTTTGATAATCTACTGTTGATTTCGACTCGCGGTGATGACGACATCACCAGCGCGCGCTCCTTCAGTCAGTGGTGTCGAGTCTTCTGAGGTAAACAGTTCACGCGCTTTCGTGTTACTGTAAAATACTCTTTACGCTGTTAAAATAACATTTTACGCGATCATTTCTGAATGGTTTCCATCGTGTTCGGCGCTAAGGAAGAAGATAACAGTTTCACATACAAAACGGTAAGATTTTAGCGAACTGCTTTGTTGCCATGAATGGAGTTATTAGGAAATAGAACTAAATGTTTGATAAAGATGGGTGTCATTAGTGTATGACTTTATATAACTGCTGTTTTTCCGTATCATTTGAGAAATAATCACTGTTTCTTGAGGTAAGGGGCAAACATGTTTTAGAAGGTCGTTTTTAATATTTAATAATACATTAAACTAAACTGATATTTTAGACAAAGGTCTCAGTAATGAGCCATGTAAGGGAACAGGTTTTTCTGAAAAAAAATTTCTTTCTAAAAATGTCCATCAATTCACTTCATAACTTAATTTATGTCAACTCCTATAGCTATTAAAAAGCACGATATTTTGATTTGATCCATTCAACAACAGTATGAAGTATTCAATTATGTAATACTGGTGTTCAGTAAAGGAGCTAAGAGAAAAAAAATACATTCTCTAAATTTCTTCCCTGGTTTAGGGTTATTAAGAACAATCCAGTTCCTAAATTACTTAAATCTCTTCCCTGCTTTTTATTATTAAACATATAACTAATGTTCTTAGGTAAATCAGACATATCACAGTTCAGTTGATGTTTTAGTATTTAAACACATTACATGAAATAAACAATACATTTAAAATGTTTTAGGTAGTTTTTGTTATCTTACGCAGTGTTAGTTAGCTAGGTGACAGACCGCAGTAAAGATAGCTTGCGTTTGATTTTCAGATTTATGTTGAGTATAAATCCACAGTGCACTGTGGGATGGCGTTTCATAATGATTCTTAATTTTACAATGCGTATAGCTCCAAAAGTTGGACACTTAGAAACTTTTATTGTCTGTTGATTCTACTTGTCTTAAGAAATTATCAATTCATAATTTGGGTAACTCTGAAATCCATTAACTATTATGATTGCTTTATTGGTCTTGTTTTAAATTTATTTAAATAAAACCTTTTAAATAAATTGAACTAATAAATTATTTTTCACCCTACACATGACAGATTTAATTTTTGTTTACATTAACTTTTAGCGTTATTTTTGTGTATGTTATAAATGTTATTTTGTATG
>NW_026607460.1:7500-57656 GCF_029890125.1 Rhinichthys klamathensis goyatoka
AATTTAGGTTTAATATTCTACAAGACCATTCAATAGCATTAATATACATTATGTAGTAGCATAATGCATATTTCAGTCAGAATGATTATTAATTATGCTCTGAGGCAAATCCGCGGTAAACACTTCTGCTGTGTTTGAAGCGTTCTGATGTTTCGGTCGAGATCCGCCACTGTTTTCCACAAGCCTTCGATCCGTGGAAATGTGTTTTTTACTTCTGTAAAACTGACGGATGATTATTTCATTATCAACTATAATCGATTACAGATTAGTTGTTGCAGCCCAAATGGATTATTTTCCTTTCATAAA
This sequence comes from Rhinichthys klamathensis goyatoka, assembly GCF_029890125.1. NCBI lineage: Eukaryota > Metazoa > Chordata > Actinopteri > Cypriniformes > Leuciscidae > Rhinichthys > Rhinichthys klamathensis. The sequence goes on from NW_026607460.1 coordinate 7,807, forward strand.
TAATACTTATTATTGCCTACATCACAGTATGATGGATTATGACATTAATAATGGAGATGCTTAGATGTTGGTCCAGCGGCACAGAACCGCTGTCCTGACCCTGAGCTGGAAGACCACAGCTGGGGCATGAGTTACAGAGCTGCGCAGGTTCAGCAGGAGTGAGGCGGAGATACTGACGACTCGTTTCAGTTCAGAATCGCTTTCTTTTAGGAGACAAAAACTCCTTTTCGCACTGGAGGAACGCGTTCATAGTCCCTATAACCTTTGGCAGAAGCACACGCTTTTTTGTGTGTTGGCACCGCAGAAACTGAGAATGATTTTAGTTATAGGAAAACTTTTTTCAGGTGTGAGGTGAGGTCAGGTGTGTGTGAGAGGTCAGGTCAGGTGTGTGTGTGAGGTGAGGTCAGGTGTGTGTGAGAGGTGAGGTCAGGTGTGTGTGAGAGGTCAGGTCAGGTGTGTGTGTGAGGTGAGGTCAGGTGTGTGTGTGAGGTGAGGTCAGGTGTGTGTGAGAGGTCAGGTCAGGTGTGTGTGTGAGGTGAGGTCAGGTGTGTGTGAGAGGTCAGGTCAGGTGTGTGTGTGAGGTGAGGTCAGGTGTGTGTGTGAGGTCAGGTGTGTGTGTGAGGTGAGGTCAGGTGTGTGTGTGTGAGGTGAGGTCAGGTGTGTGTGAGAGGTCAGGTCAGGTGTGTGTGTGAGGTGAGGTCAGGTGTGTGTGTGTGGTGAGGTCAGGTGTGTGTGTGAGGTGAGGTCAGGTGTGTGTGTGAGGTGAGGTCAGGTGTGTGTGAGAGGTCAGGTCAGGTGTGTGTGTGAGGTGAGGTCAGGTGTGTGTGTGTGAGGTCAGGTCAGGTGTGTGTGTGAGGTGAGGTCAGGTGTGTGTGTGTGAGGTGAGGTCAGGTGTGTGTGTGAGGTCAGGTCAGGTGTGTGTGTGTGAGGTCAGGTGTGTGTGTGAGGTGAGGTCAGGTCAGGTGTGTGTGTGAGGTGAGGTCAGGTGTGTGTGTGAGGTCAGGTCAGGTGTGTGTGTGAGGTCAGGTCAGGTGTGTGTGTGTGAGGTGAGGTCAGGTGTGTGTGTGAGGTCAGGTCAGGTGTGTGTGTGAGGTGAGGTCAGGTGTGTGTGTGAGGAGAGGTCAGGTGTGTGTGTGAGGTCAGGTCAGGTATGTGTGTGTGTGAGGTCAGGTGTGTGTGTGAGGTGAGGTCAGGTGTGTGTGTGTGAGGTCAGGTGTGTGTGTGGTGAGGTCAGGTGTGTGTGTGGTGAGGTCAGGTGTGTGTGTGAGGTCAGGTGTGTGTGATGTGAGGTCAGGTGTGTGATGTGAGGTCAGGTCAGGTGTGTGTGTGGTGAGGTCAGGTGTGTGTGAGGCGAGGTCAGGTGTGTGTGTGGTGAGGTCAGGTGTGTGTGAGGCGAGGTCAGGTGTGTGATGTGAGGTCAGGTCAGGTGTGTGTGTGGTGAGGTCAGGTGTGTGTGAGGTGAGGTCAGGTGTGTGTGTGAGGTGAGGTCAGGTGTGTGTGTGTGAGGTCAGGTCAGGTGTGTGTGTGAGGTCAGGTGTGTGTGTGAGGTGAGGTCAGGTGTGTGTGTGAGGTCAGGTCAGGTGTGTGTGTGAGGTCAGGTCAGGTGTGTGTGTGTGTGAGGTCAGGTCAGGTGTGTGTGTGAGGTGAGGTCAGGTGTGTGTGTGAGGTGAGGTCAGGTGTGTGTGTGTGAGGTCAGGTCAGGTGTGTGTGTGTGTGTGTGAGGTCAGGTGTGTGTGTGAGGTGAGGTCAGGTGTGTGTGTGAGGTCAGGTCAGGTGTGTGTGTGAGGTCAGGTCAGGTGTGTGTGTGAGGTCAGGTCAGGTGTGTGTGTGTGAGGTCAGGTGTGTGTGTGAGGTGAGGTCAGGTGTGTGTGTGTGAGGTCAGGTGTGTGTGTGGTGAGGTCAGGTGTGTGTGTGTGAGGTCAGGTGTGTGTGTGGTGAGGTCAGGTGTGTGTGTGGTGAGGTCAGGTGTGTGTGGTGAGGTCAGGTGTGTGTGATGTGAGGTCAGGTGTGTGATGTGAGGTCAGGTCAGGTGTGTGTGTGGTGAGGTCAGGTGTGTGTGAGGCGAGGTCAGGTGTGTGTGTGGTGAGGTCAGGTGTGTGTGAGGTGAGGTCAGGTGTGTGTGTGAGGTGAGGTCAGGTGTGTGTGTTTGAGGTCAGGTCAGGTGTGTGTGTGTGAGGTCAGGTCAGGTGTGTGTGTGAGGTGAGGTCAGGTGTGTGTGTGAGGTGAGGTCAGGTGTGTGTGTAAGGTCAGGTCAGGTGTGTGTGTGAGGTCAGGTCAGGTGTGTGTGTGAGGTGAGGTCAGGTGTGTGTGTGAGGTGAGGTCAGGTGTGTGTGTGAGGTGAGGTCAGGTGTGTGTGTGAGGTGAGGTCAGGTGTGTGTGTGAGGTCAGGTCAGGTGTGTGTGTGAGGTGAGGTCAGGTGTGTGTGTGTGAGGTCAGGTCAGGTGTGTGTGTGAGGTCAGGTCAGGTGTGTGTGTGTGAGGTGAGGTCAGGTGTGTGTGTGTGAGGTCAGGTCAGGTGTGTGTGTGTGTGTGTGAGGTCAGGTGTGTGTGTGAGGTGAGGTCAGGTGTGTGTGTGAGGTCAGGTCAGGTGTGTGTGTGTGAGGTCAGGTGTGTGTGTGTGAGGTCAGGTGTGTGTGTGAGGTGAGGTCAGGTGTGTGTGTGTGAGGTCAGGTGTGTGTGTGGTGAGGTCAGGTGTGTGTGTGGTGAGGTCAGGTGTGTGTGTGAGGTCAGGTGTGTGTGATGTGAGGTCAGGTGTGTGATGTGAGGTCAGGTCAGGTGTGTGTGTGGTGAGGTCAGGTGTGTGTGAGGCGAGGTCAGGTGTGTGTGTGGTGAGGTCAGGTGTGTGTGAGGCGAGGTCAGGTGTGTGATGTGAGGTCAGGTCAGGTGTGTGTGTGGTGAGGTCAGGTGTGTGTGAGGCGAGGTCAGGTGTGTGTGTGGTGAGGTGAGGTCAGGTGTGTGTGTGGTGAGGTCAGGTGTGTGTGAGGCGAGGTCAGGTGTGTGTGTGGTGAGGTCAGGTGTGTGTGTGGTGAGGTCAGGTGTGTGTGAGGTGAGGTCAGGTGTGTGTGAGGTGAGGTCAGGTGTGTGTGAGGTGAGGTCAGGTGTGTGTGTGGTGAGATCAGGTGTGTGTGTGGTGAGGTCAGGTGTGTGTGTGGTGAGGTCAGGTGTGTGTGTGGCGAGGTCAGGTGTGTGTGAGGCGAGGTCAGGTGTGTGTGAGGCGAGGTCAGGTGTGTGTGTGGTGAGGTCAGGTGTGTGTGTGGCGAGGTCAGGTGTGTGTGAGGCGAGGTCAGGTGTGTGTGAGGCGAGGTCAGGTGTGTGTGTGGTGAGGTCAGGTGTGTGTGTGGTGAGGTCAGGTGTGTGTGTGGCGAGGTCAGGTGTGTGTGAGGCGAGGTCAGGTGTGTGTGAGGCGAGGTCAGGTGTGTGTGAGGCGAGGTCAGGTGTGTGTGTGGTGAGGTCAGGTGTGTGTGTGGTGAGGTCAGGTGTGTGTGTGGTGAGGTCAGGTGTGTGTGTGGTGAGGTCAGGTGTGTGTGAGGTGAGGTCAGGTGTGTGTGTGGTGAGGTCAGGTGTGTGTGTGGTGAGGTCAGGTGTGTGTGTGTGTGACAGAGCCTCTCCGCCACCAAGACTCCTGTAGTGCCTCCTCAGGGCCACACATGGACACTGGGTATCAAACGGTCCCAGGCTAAACTACAGGGGCTCTCGGAGCAGCAGTGGGGCCCGGAGACACTGTGTGGACACGCCCTGGCCCCGTCAGTTGCCTGGGGGTTAGTCTGTTGAGACGAGGCTAAGGGAGTGTGTGAGGTCAGGTGTGTGTGAGGTAAGGAGTGTGTGAGGTCAGGTCAGGTGTGTGTGTGGTGAGGTCAGGTGTGTGTGTGGTGAGGTCAGGTGTGTGTGTGGTGAGGTCAGGTGTGTGTGAGGTGAGGTCAGGTGTGTGTGAGGTCAGGTCAGGTGTGTGTGTGTATGAGGTCAGGAGTGTGTGTGGTGAGGTCAGGTGTGTGTGAGGTCAGGTGTGTGTGTGTGAGGTCAGGGGTGTGTGAGGTCAGGAGTGTGTGAGGCGAGGTCAGGTGTGTGTGAGGCGAGGTCAGGTGTGTGTGTGGTGAGGTCAGGTGTGTGTGAGGTGAGGTCAGGTGTGTGTGTGTGTGTGACAGAGCCTCTCCGCCACCAAAACTCCTGTAGTGCCTCCTCAGTGAGGTCAGGTGTGTGTGAGGTCAGGAGTGTGTGAGGTGAGGTCAGGTGTGTGTGTGGTGAGGTCAGGTGTGTGTGAGGTGAGGTCAGGTGTGTGTGTGGTGAGGTCAGGTGTGTGTGAGGTCAGGAGTGTGTGAGGTCAGGAGTGTGTGAGGTCAGGAGTGTGTGAGGTCAGGTGTGTGTGAGGTCAGGTGTGTGTGAGGTCAGGTGTGTGTGAGGTCAGGAGTGTGTGTGGTGAGGTCAGGTGTGTGTGAGGTCAGGAGTGTGTGTGGTGAGGTCAGGTGTGTGTGAGGTCAGGAGTGTGTGAGGTCAGGAGTGTGTGAGGTCAGGTGTGTGTGAGGTCAGGAGTGTGTGAGGTCAGGAGTGTGTGAGGTCAGGAGTGTGTGAGGTCAGGAGTGTGTGAGGTCAGGAGTGTGTGAGGTCAGGAGTGTGTGAGGTCAGGAGTGTGTGAGGTCAGGAGTGTGTGAGGTCAGGTGTGTGTGAGGTCAGGTGTGTATGAGGTCAGGAGTGTGTGTGGTGAGGTCAGGTGTGTGTGAGGTCAGGTGTGTGTGTGTGAGGTCAGGGGTGTGTGTGGTGAGGTCAGGTGTGTGTGAGGCGAGGTCAGGTGTGTGTGAGGCGAGGTCAGGTGTGTGTGTGGTGAGGTCAGGTGTGTGTGAGGTCAGGTGTGTGTGTGTGAGGTCAGGTGTGTGTGAGGCGAGGTCAGGTGTGTGTGAGGCGAGGTCAGGTGTGTGTGTGGTGAGGTCAGGTGTGGTGAGGTCAGGTGTGTGTGTGTGAGGTCAGGTGTGTATGAGGTCAGGAGTGTGTGTGGTGAGGTCAGGAGTGTGTGTGGTGAGGTCAGGTGTGTGTGAGGTCAGGTGTGTGTGTGTGAGGTCAGGGGTGTGTGAGGCGAGGTCAGGTGTGTGTGAGGCGAGGTCAGGTGTGTGTGTGGTGAGGTCAGGTGTGTGTGAGGTGAGGTCAGGTGTGTGTGAGGCGAGGTCAGGTGTGTGTGTGGTGAGGTCAGGTGTGTGTGAGGTCAGGAGTGTGTGAGGTCAGGTGTGTGTGAGGCGAGGTCAGGTGTGTGTGTGTGAGGTCAGGTCAGGTGTGTGTGAGGCGAGGTCAGGTGTGTGTGTGGCGAGGTCAGGTGTGTGTGAGGCGAGGTCAGGTGTGTGTGTGTGAGGTCAGGAGTGTGTGAGGCGAGGTCAGGTGTGTGTGAGGCGAGGTCAGGTGTGTGTGTGTGAGGTCAGGGGTGTGTGTGTGAGGTCAGGAGTGTGTGAGGTCAGGTGTGTGTGTGTGAGGTCAGGTGTGTGTGAGGTCAGGAGTGTGTGAGGTCAGGTGTGTATGAGGTCAGGAGTGTGTGTGTGAGGTCAGGAGTGTGTGAGTGAGGTCAGGAGTGTGTGAGGTCAGGAGTGTGTGAGGTCAGGAGTGTGTGAGGTCAGGAGTGTGTGAGGTCAGGTGTGTGTGAGGTCAGGTGTGTATGAGGTCAGGAGTGTGTGTGGTGAGGTCAGGTGTGTGTGAGGTCAGGAGTGTGTGAGGTCAGGGGTCACTCACTGTGCTGGGCCTCGTACTGGGCCCCGTGGTGCTGAAGCTGCTGGCTGCGCCGGTAACAGGTCTCTCCCACCTTCAGCGCCTGCTTGAAGAGCTTCTCCGCCTCCACGATCGTCGTGGCCTCCTCCTCCGCCAGGAGAACATACGCCGTCGCACACCTGCCACACACACACGCAGTGCTCAGAACACACACGCTAACACACACTCTCCCTCCATTACGACGCAAGAGTTTAGAGCTGATCCAGGGTTTGTTGATCAAGAATTCACATCATAATCTGCCAATCATTCTGTCTGCCACTGTAACTAAACAGCAACAATAACAGTAATTGACTTCCTTTATGAGGGACAACAGATAATATTCTAGTGTTGTTATAAGCGAGACTGTTAGTATAAAACTGTCCTAACCAGACAAAATGTGCGATACAAGGCCACTTTCCCGTGCTAATCAGACTTTTCATCCGTGATGGGATTCCATTTTAGAAACGGTTTCTATTTCTGCTTCGTTGATCAAGGCTAGAACAGCAACATACAAGTGTGACGTCAGGAACTGATTATGTGCTTTATTTAAGGTTAAAAGTGTCTAGTGAACTTTATAGCCGACGATGAATAATTTACCTCAGATCAGTAAACATTCAAGCTGTGAACAAACAAGTGTATTCTCTGACAGAGATTGGTTCAGTCCCTCAGTATGTACTTTAACCCTCTGGTGCTCTGCGCGCGTCGCATCGATGTTTTCATTTCAATGAAATTAATGTACTAAATTTTAGTTCGATAATGTTTTTTATTTAGTATTTAGTATTTATAGGGGATTTTATGGTACTAAATTACATTTACGCTGTATTTATAATCCATTCATTAATGTTTTGAACATTGACCTGAAATTTCCAGCTTAAACTGTGGTAAATCTTGAACGCTTTAGAGCGACAGACTGAAGTTTGATCTCTTTTCAAAGACGACACTCGGCAGATTATTGCTGAAGTGAAAAAAGTTAACTTAAAAAAAGTTACAGAATTTTACGTTTATTGTTATGAAAAATGTGCAAAAATACAATTTGCAATTTTTATATGAAATATATATTTTCAAAAACATGTTTAACTCTAAAACTATGGGAAAACCAAAGCCATAAATCTAAACAAGTTGTGTTCCAAATGTGAGTCTGATCTGTCAGTAAAGGAGCGTTCAGTGAGAGTGTGTTCGGCTGCAGTTCCACACGCTTCCACTAGAGGAAACTCTCCATTCATTTCCAATACACTTATTTCTGACCACGAGGAGCACAAGTGTGACTATTGTTTTCAGGACCATTTAACCTGTTTCAATCATGTCCATACATTTGTTTGTGTTCACACAGCAAGTGCCAAAACCTTTATCAAGTTTCGTACCATTCCGATGTAGATTTTTGTTTTTAAACCAAATGTAACATTTTCCAGTCAAAGATTACCGAAGAGCAATAATGTTAAAATGGTATAATATTTATGAATTTGATTATATATTTATCCGTTTGGTTGCGAGTGCGGTGCGCTTGCAGAGAGGCTCCGCCCACACGCTCTTCTGATTGGCTGTGGTTTGTGACCGATTTGTCTGGTTAGGAGCACAGATTAAACATGCTGGGAATATATTACACATATTTCACAAGCTAGAGAGGAAATCTGAAGGAGTAACACGGCTAGATCCATCTATCTGAACTATCAGTTGTTCAGTGCATGAGTGTTTGCAGTGCAGATCATCACTCACTCCTCCAGATCCAGAGCTTCATGAGCCGCCGTGATCCGAGCCTGAGGATTCCTCTCTCTCCAGGCCTTCTGCATGACTGTCAACACACACACACACACACACGCACGCACACACACACTTATGCAAAGGTCTCCCAGATGCTGTGCTGAATCAGTAATGCTGTGCTCTTACTGGCGTCTGCAGGCCGCAGGTGATCAGAATCACAGGTGAAGAACGTCTGATGATCCTGCGCTGATAGATTCATGTCGTAGTATGTGAGCGGCTCTCGCCCAGTTACCCACGTGTACCTGCAGCAAACACACTCACATCAGCGGCTCAACGACACTCGTCATCAGTTACTCTCCTCACCAGTTACTCTCGTCATCAGTTACTCTCGTCATCAGTTACTCTCCTCATCAGTTACTCTCCTCACCAGTTACTCTCGTCATCAGTTACTCTCGTCATCAGTTACTCTCGTCACCAGTTACTCTCGTCATCAGTTACTCTCCTCATCAGTTACTCTCGTCATCAGTTACTCTCGTCACCAGTTACTCTCCTCATCAGTTACTCTCGTCATCAGTTACTCTCCTCATCAGTTACTCTCCTCATCAGTTACTCTCGTCATCAGTTACTCTCCTCATCAGTTACTCTCCTCATCAGTTACTCTCGTCATCAGTTACTCTCGTCATCAGTTACTCTCGTCATCAGTTACTCTCCTCATCAGTTACTCTCGTCATCAGTTACTCTCGTCACCAGTTACTCTCGTCATCAGTTACTCTCCTCATCAGTTACTCTCGTCATCAGTTACTCTCGTCATCAGTTACTCTCGTCATCAGTTACTCTCGTCATCAGTTACTCTCCTCATCAGTTACTCTCGTCATCAGTTACTCTCGTCATCAGTTACTCTCGTCATCAGTTACTCTCCTCATCAGTTACTCTCGTCATCAGTTACTCTCGTCACCAGTTACTCTCGTCATCAGTTACTCTCCTCATCAGTTACTCTCGTCATCAGTTACTCTCGTCATCAGTTACTCTCGTCATCAGTTACTCTCGTCATCAGTTACTCTCGTCATCAGTTACTCTCGTCATCAGTTACTCTCATCATCAGTTACTCTCGTCATCAGTTACTGTCATCATCAGTTACTCTCGTCATCAGTTACTCTCCTCATCAGTTACTCTCCTCATCAGTTACTCTCGTCATCAGTTACTCTCGTCATCAGTTACTCTCGTCATCAGTTACTCTCCTCATCAGTTACTCTCGTCATCAGTTACTCTCGTCACCAGTTACTCTCGTCATCAGTTACTCTCCTCATCAGTTACTCTCGTCATCAGTTACTCTCGTCATCAGTTACTCTCCTCATCAGTTACTCTCGTCATCAGTTACTCTCCTCATCAGTTACTCTCATCAGTTACTCTCGTCATCAGTTACTCTCGTCATCAGTTACTCTCGTCATCAGTTACTCTCGTCATCAGTTACTCTCGTCATCAGTTACTCTCCTCATCAGTTACTCTCCTCATCAGTTACTCTCGTCATCAGTTACTCTCGTCATCAGTTACTCTCGTCATCAGTTACTCTCGTCATCAGTTACTCTCGTCATCAGTTACTCTCGTCATCAGTTACTCTCATCATCAGTTACTCTCATCATCAGTTACTCTCATCATCAGTTACTCTCGTCATCAGTTACTCTCGTCATCAGTTACTCTCGTCATCAGTTACTCTCCTCATCAGTTACTGTCATCATCAGTTACTGTCATCATCAGTTACTCTCGTCATCAGTTACTCTCCTCATCAGTTACTCTCGTCATCAGTTACTCTCGTCATCAGTTACTCTCGTCATCAGTTACTCTCGTCATCAGTTACTCTCGTCATCAGTTACTCTCGTCATCAGTTACTCTCCTCATCAGTTACTCTCGTCATCAGTTACTCTCCTCATCAGTTACTCTCATCATCAGTTACTCTCATCATCAGTTACTCTCGTCATCAGTTACTCTCGTCATCAGTTACTCTCCTCATCAGTTACTCTCCTCATCAGTTACTCTCGTCATCAGTTACTCTCGTCATCAGTTACTCTCGTCATCAGTTACTCTCGTCATCAGTTACTCTCGTCATCAGTTACTCTCGTCATCAGTTACTCTCGTCATCAGTTACTCTCATCATCAGTTACTCTCATCATCAGTTACTCTCATCATCAGTTACTCTCATCATCAGTTACTCTCGTCATCAGTTACTCTCCTCATCAGTTACTCTCGTCATCAGTTACTCTCCTCATCAGTTACTCTCCTCATCAGTTACTCTCGTCATCAGTTACTCTCGTCATCAGTTACTCTCATCATCAGTTACTCTCGTCATCAGTTACTCTCGTCATCAGTTACTCTCGTCATCAGTTACTCTCATCATCAGTTACTCTCATCATCAGTTACTCTCATCATCAGTTACTCTCATCATCAGTTACTCTCGTCATCAGTTACTCTCGTCATCAGTTACTCTCCTCATCAGTTACTCTCGTCATCAGTTACTCTCATCATCAGTTACTCTCATCATCAGTTACTCTCGTCATCAGTTACTCTCAACATCAGTTACTCTCATCATCAGTTACTCTCGTCATCAGTTACTCTCATCATCAGTTACTCTCATCATCAGTTACTCTCGTCATCAGTTACTCTCCTCATCAGTTACTCTCATCATCAGTTACTCTCGTCATCAGTTACTCTCCTCATCAGTTACTCTCGTCATCAGTTACTCTCATCATCAGTTACTCTCATCATCAGTTACTCTCGTCATCAGTTACTCTCATCATCAGTTACTCTCATCATCAGTTACTCTCATCATCAGTTACTCTCATCATCAGTTACTCTCATCATCAGTTACTCTCGTCATCAGTTACTCTCCTCATCAGTTACTCTCGTCATCAGTTACTCTCATCATCAGTTACTCTCATCATCAGTTACTCTCGTCATCAGTTACTCTCAACATCAGTTACTCTCATCATCAGTTACTCTCGTCATCAGTTACTCTCATCATCAGTTACTCTCCTCATCAGTTACTCTCATCATCAGTTACTCTCATCATCAGTTACTCTCATCATCAGTTACTGTCATCATCAGTTACTCTCATCATCAGTTACTCTCATCATCAGTTACTCTCATCATCAGTTACTGTCATCATCAGTTACTCTCGTCATCAGTTACTCTCGTCATCAGTTACTCTCCTCATCAGTTACTGTCATCATCAGTTACTGTCATCATCAGTTACTCTCGTCATCAGTTACTCTCGTCATCAGTTACTCTCCTCATCAGTTACTCTCGTCATCAGTTACTGTCATCATCAGTTACTCTCATCATCAGTTACTCTCGTCATCAGTTACTCTCCTCATCAGTTACTGTCATCATCAGTTACTCTCGTCATCAGTTACTCTCGTCATCAGTTACTGTCATCATCAGTTACTCTCATCATCAGTTACTCTCATCATCAGTTACTCTCGTCATCAGTTACTCTCGTCATCAGTTACTCTCGTCATCAGTTACTCTCGTCATCAGTTACTCTCGTCATCAGTTACTCTCGTCATCAGTTACTCTCGTCATCAGTTACTCTCGTCATCAGTTACTCTCGTCATCAGTTACTCTCGTCATCAGTTACTCTCGTCATCAGTTACTCTCCTCATCAGTTACTCTCCTCATCAGTTACTCTCCTCATCAGTTACTCTCGTCATCAGTTACTCTCGTCATCAGTTACTCTCCTCATCAGTTACTCTCGTCATCAGTTACTCTCGTCATCAGTTACTCTCGTCATCAGTTACTCTCGTCATCAGTTACTCTCCTCATCAGTTACTCTCGTCATCAGTTACTCTCGTCATCAGTTACTGTCATCATCAGTTACTCTCATCATCAGTTACTCTCATCATCAGTTACTCTCGTCATCAGTTACTCTCGTCATCAGTTACTCTCATCATCAGTTACTCTCATCATCAGTTACTCTCATCATCAGTTACTCTCGTCATCAGTTACTCTCGTCATCAGTTACTCTCGTCATCAGTTACTCTCGTCATCAGTTACTCTCCTCATCAGTTACTCTCGTCATCAGTTACTCTCGTCATCAGTTACTGTCATCATCAGTTACTCTCCTCATCAGTTACTCTCCTCATCAGTTACTCTCGTCATCAGTTACTCTCCTCATCAGTTACTCTCGTCATCAGTTACTCTCGTCATCAGTTACTGTCATCATCAGTTACTCTCATCATCAGTTACTCTCCTCATCAGTTACTCTCGTCATCAGTTACTCTCGTCATCAGTTACTGTCATCATCAGTTACTCTCATCATCAGTTACTCTCGTCATCAGTTACTCTCGTCATCAGTTACTCTCCTCATCAGTTACTCTCGTCATCAGTTACTCTCGTCATCAGTTACTGTCATCATCAGTTACTCTCATCATCAGTTACTCTCATCATCAGTTACTCTCGTCATCAGTTACTCTCGTCATCAGTTACTCTCATCATCAGTTACTCTCGTCATCAGTTACTCTCGTCATCAGTTACTCTCGTCATCAGTTACTCTCGTCATCAGTTACTGTCATCATCAGTTACTCTCATCATCAGTTACTCTCATCATCAGTTACTCTCGTCATCAGTTACTCTCCTCATCAGTTACTGTCATCATCAGTTACTCTCATCATCAGTTACTCTCATCATCAGTTACTCTCGTCATCAGTTACTCTCGTCATCAGTTACTCTCATCATCAGTTACTCTCATCATCAGTTACTCTCGTCATCAGTTACTCTCGTCATCAGTTACTCTCATCATCAGTTACTCTCGTCATCAGTTACTCTCATCATCAGTTACTCTCATCATCAGTTACTCTCATCATCAGTTACTCTCGTCATCAGTTACTGTCATCATCAGTTACTCTCATCATCAGTTACTCTCATCATCAGTTACTCTCGTCATCAGTTACTCTCCTCATCAGTTACTCTCGTCATCAGTTACTCTCATCATCAGTTACTCTCATCATCAGTTACTCTCGTCATCAGTTACTGTCATCATCAGTTACTCTCGTCATCAGTTACTCTCATCATCAGTTACTCTCATCATCAGTTACTCTCGTCATCAGTTACTCTCATCATCAGTTACTCTCGTCATCAGTTACTGTCATCATCAGTTACTCTCGTCATCAGTTACTCTCATCATCAGTTACTCTCATCATCAGTTACTCTCATCATCAGTTACTGTCATCATCAGTTACTCTCATCATCAGTTACTCTCATCATCAGTTACTCTCGTCATCAGTTACTCTCGTCATCAGTTACTCTCCTCATCAGTTACTCTCGTCATCAGTTACTCTCGTCATCAGTTACTCTCATCATCAGTTACTCTCGTCATCAGTTACTCTCGTCATCAGTTACTCTCATCATCAGTTACTCTCATCATCAGTTACTCTCATCATCAGTTACTCTCGTCATCAGTTACTGTCATCATCAGTTACTCTCATCATCAGTTACTCTCATCATCAGTTACTCTCGTCATCAGTTACTCTCCTCATCAGTTACTGTCATCATCAGTTACTCTCATCATCAGTTACTCTCATCATCAGTTACTCTCGTCATCAGTTACTCTCATCATCAGTTACTCTCATCATCAGTTACTCTCGTCATCAGTTACTCTCGTCATCAGTTACTGTCATCATCAGTTACTCTCATCATCAGTTACTCTCATCATCAGTTACTCTCGTCATCAGTTACTCTCCTCATCAGTTACTCTCCTCATCAGTTACTCTCGTCATCAGTTACTCTCGTCATCAGTTACTCTCCTCATCAGTTACTCTCCTCATCAGTTACTCTCCTCATCAGTTACTCTCGTCATCAGTTACTGTCATCATCAGTTACTCTCATCATCAGTTACTGTCATCATCAGTTACTCTCATCATCAGTTACTCTCGTCATCAGTTACTCTCCTCATCAGTTACTCTCATCATCAGTTACTCTCGTCATCAGTTACTCTCATCATCAGTTACTCTCCTCATCAGTTACTCTCCTCATCAGTTACTCTCGTCATCAGTTACTGTCATCATCAGTTACTCTCCTCATCAGTTACTCTCGTCATCAGTTACTCTCCTCATCAGTTACTCTCCTCATCAGTTACTCTCGTCATCAGTTACTCTCCTCATCAGTTACTCTCGTCATCAGTTACTCTCATCATCAGTTACTCTCCTCATCAGTTACTCTCGTCATCAGTTACTGTCATCATCAGTTACTCTCGTCATCAGTTACTGTCATCATCAGTTACTCTCGTCATCAGTTACTGTCATCATCAGTTACTCTCGTCATCAGTTACTGTCATCATCAGTTACTCTCATCATCAGTTACTCTCGTCATCAGTTACTCTCCTCATCAGTTACTCTCCTCATCAGTTACTCTCAACATCAGTTACTCTCATCATCAGTTACTCTCGTCATCAGTTACTCTCATCATCAGTTACTCTCCTCATCAGTTACTCTCATCATCAGTTACTCTCATCATCAGTTACTCTCATCATCAGTTACTGTCATCATCAGTTACTCTCATCATCAGTTACTCTCATCATCAGTTACTCTCATCATCAGTTACTGTCATCATCAGTTACTCTCGTCATCAGTTACTCTCGTCATCAGTTACTCTCCTCATCAGTTACTGTCATCATCAGTTACTGTCATCATCAGTTACTCTCGTCATCAGTTACTCTCGTCATCAGTTACTGTCATCATCAGTTACTCTCATCATCAGTTACTCTCGTCATCAGTTACTCTCCTCATCAGTTACTCTCCTCATCAGTTACTCTCATCATCAGTTACTCTCGTCATCAGTTACTGTCATCATCAGTTACTCTCATCATCAGTTACTCTCATCATCAGTTACTGTCATCATCAGTTACTCTCATCATCAGTTACTCTCGTCATCAGTTACTGTCATCATCAGTTACTCTCATCATCAGTTACTCTCGTCATCAGTTACTCTCATCATCAGTTACTCTCATCATCAGTTACTCTCGTCATCAGTTACTGTCATCATCAGTTACTCTCATCATCAGTTACTCTCGTCATCAGTTACTGTCATCATCAGTTACTCTCATCATCAGTTACTCTCATCATCAGTTACTGTCATCATCAGTTACTGTCATCATCAGTTACTGTCATCATCAGTTACTCTCCTCATCAGTTACTCTCGTCATCAGTTACTGTCATCATCAGTTACTCTCCTCATCAGTTACTGTCATCATCAGTTACTCTCATCATCAGTTACTCTCGTCATCAGTTACTGTCATCATCAGTTACTCTCATCATCAGTTACTGTCATCATCAGTTACTCTCATCATCAGTTACTCTCGTCATCAGTTACTGTCATCATCAGTTACTCTCATCATCAGTTACTCTCATCATCAGTTACTCTCATCATCAGTTACTGTCATCATCAGTTACTCTCATCATCAGTTACTGTCATCATCAGTTACTCTCATCATCAGTTACTGTCATCATCAGTTACTCTCATCATCAGTTACTCTCGTCATCAGTTACTGTCATCATCAGTTACTCTCATCATCAGTTACTGTCATCATCAGTTACTCTCATCATCAGTTACTCTCGTCATCAGTTACTGTCATCATCAGTTACTCTCATCATCAGTTACTCTCATCATCAGTTACTCTCATCATCAGTTACTCTCGTCATCAGTTACTCTCATCATCAGTTACTGTCATCATCAGTTACTCTCATCATCAGTTACTCTCGTCATCAGTTACTGTCATCATCAGTTACTCTCATCATCAGTTACTCTCATCATCAGTTACTGTCATCATCAGTTACTGTCATCATCAGTTACTGTCATCATCAGTTACTCTCATCATCAGTTACTCTCCTCATCAGTTACTCTCGTCATCAGTTACTGTCATCATCAGTTACTCTCATCATCAGTTACTCTCATCATCAGTTACTCTCATCATCAGTTACTCTCGTCATCAGTTACTGTCATCATCAGTTACTCTCATCATCAGTTACTCTCATCATCAGTTACTCTCGTCATCAGTTACTGTCATCATCAGTTACTCTCATCATCAGTTACTCTCATCATCAGTTACTGTCATCATCAGTTACTGTCATCATCAGTTACTGTCATCATCAGTTACTCTCATCATCAGTTACTCTCCTCATCAGTTACTCTCGTCATCAGTTACTCTCAACATCAGTTACTCTCATCATCAGTTACTCTCGTCATCAGTTACTCTCGTCATCAGTTACTCTCGTCATCAGTTACTCTCCTCATCAGTTACTGTCATCATCAGTTACTCTCATCATCAGTTACTCTCGTCATCAGTTACTCTCGTCATCAGTTACTCTCGTCATCAGTTACTCTCCTCATCAGTTACTCTCCTCATCAGTTACTGTCATCATCAGTTACTCTCGTCATCAGTTACTCTCGTCATCAGTTACTGTCATCATCAGTTACTCTCATCATCAGTTACTCTCCTCATCAGTTACTCTCATCATCAGTTACTCTCCTCATCAGTTACTCTCGTCATCAGTTACTCTCGTCATCAGTTACTCTCGTCATCAGTTACTGTCATCATCAGTTACTCTCATCATCAGTTACTCTCGTCATCAGTTACTCTCGTCATCAGTTACTCTCGTCATCAGTTACTCTCGTCATCAGTTACTCTCGTCATCAGTTACTCTCGTCATCAGTTACTCTCATCATCAGTTACTCTCCTCATCAGTTACTGTCATCATCAGTTACTCTCATCATCAGTTACTCTCATCATCAGTTACTCTCCTCATCAGTTACTGTCATCATCAGTTACTCTCATCATCAGTTACTCTCATCATCAGTTACTGTCATCATCAGTTACTCTCGTCATCAGTTACTCTCGTCATCAGTTACTCTCCTCATCAGTTACTGTCATCATCAGTTACTCTCGTCATCAGTTACTCTCGTCATCAGTTACTCTCGTCATCAGTTACTGTCATCATCAGTTACTCTCGTCATCAGTTACTCTCGTCATCAGTTACTGTCATCATCAGTTACTCTCATCATCAGTTACTCTCCTCATCAGTTACTCTCGTCATCAGTTACTCTCGTCATCAGTTACTCTCGTCATCAGTTACTCTCGTCATCAGTTACTCTCGTCATCAGTTACTCTCGTCATCAGTTACTCTCGTCATCAGTTACTCTCGTCATCAGTTACTCTCGTCATCAGTTACTGTCATCATCAGTTACTCTCATCATCAGTTACTCTCGTCATCAGTTACTCTCGTCATCAGTTACTCTCGTCATCAGTTACTCTCGTCATCAGTTACTCTCGTCATCAGTTACTCTCGTCATCAGTTACTGTCATCATCAGTTACTCTCATCATCAGTTACTCTCATCATCAGTTACTGTCATCATCAGTTACTCTCATCATCAGTTACTCTCGTCATCAGTTACTCTCCTCATCAGTTACTCTCATCATCAGTTACTCTCATCATCAGTTACTCTCCTCATCAGTTACTCTCCTCATCAGTTACTCTCGTCATCAGTTACTCTCGTCATCAGTTACTCTCGTCATCAGTTACTCTCCTCATCAGTTACTCTCATCATCAGTTACTCTCGTCATCAGTTACTCTCATCATCAGTTACTCTCGTCATCAGTTACTCTCATCATCAGTTACTCTCGTCATCAGTTACTCTCGTCATCAGTTACTCTCCTCATCAGTTACTCTCCTCATCAGTTACTCTCGTCATCAGTTACTCTCGTCATCAGTTACTCTCGTCATCAGTTACTCTCCTCATCAGTTACTCTCATCATCAGTTACTCTCGTCATCAGTTACTCTCATCATCAGTTACTCTCGTCATCAGTTACTCTCGTCATCAGTTACTCTCCTCATCAGTTACTCTCATCATCAGTTACTCTCCTCATCAGTTACTCTCCTCATCAGTTACTCTCATCATCAGTTACTCTCGTCATCAGTTACTGTCATCATCAGTTACTCTCGTCATCAGTTACTCTCGTCATCAGTTACTCTCCTCATCAGTTACTCTCATCATCAGTTACTCTCATCATCAGTTACTCTCATCATCAGTTACTCTCATCATCAGTTACTCTCATCATCAGTTACTGTCATCATCAGTTACTCTCGTCATCAGTTACTCTCGTCATCAGTTACTCTCGTCATCAGTTACTCTCGTCATCAGTTACTCTCCTCATCAGTTACTGTCATCATCAGTTACTCTCATCATCAGTTACTCTCGTCATCAGTTACTCTCGTCATCAGTTACTCTCGTCATCAGTTACTCTCGTCATCAGTTACTCTCGTCATCAGTTACTGTCATCATCAGTTACTCTCCTCATCAGTTACTGTCATCATCAGTTACTCTCATCATCAGTTACTGTCATCATCAGTTACTCTCGTCATCAGTTACTCTCGTCATCAGTTACTCTCGTCATCAGTTACTCTCCTCATCAGTTACTCTCCTCATCAGTTACTGTCATCATCAGTTACTCTCATCATCAGTTACTCTCGTCATCAGTTACTCTCGTCATCAGTTACTCTCGTCATCAGTTACTCTCGTCATCAGTTACTCTCGTCATCAGTTACTCTCCTCATCAGTTACTGTCATCATCAGTTACTCTCGTCATCAGTTACTCTCATCATCAGTTACTGTCATCATCAGTTACTCTCATCATCAGTTACTCTCGTCATCAGTTACTCTCGTCATCAGTTACTCTCGTCATCAGTTACTCTCGTCATCAGTTACTGTCATCATCAGTTACTCTCCTCATCAGTTACTGTCATCATCAGTTACTCTCATCATCAGTTACTGTCGTCATCAGTTACTCTCGTCATCAGTTACTCTCGTCATCAGTTACTCTCGTCATCAGTTACTCTCGTCATCAGTTACTCTCGTCATCAGTTACTCTCCTCATCAGTTACTCTCCTCATCAGTTACTGTCATCATCAGTTACTCTCATCATCAGTTACTCTCGTCATCAGTTACTCTCGTCATCAGTTACTCTCGTCATCAGTTACTGTCATCATCAGTTACTCTCATCATCAGTTACTCTCGTCATCAGTTACTCTCGTCATCAGTTACTCTCGTCATCAGTTACTGTCATCATCAGTTACTCTCGTCATCAGTTACTCTCGTCATCAGTTACTCTCCTCATCAGTTACTCTCGTCATCAGTTACTCTCGTCATCAGTTACTCTCATCATCAGTTACTCTCGTCATCAGTTACTCTCGTCATCAGTTACTCTCCTCATCAGTTACTCTCATCATCAGTTACTCTCATCATCAGTTACTCTCCTCATCAGTTACTGTCATCATCAGTTACTCTCATCATCAGTTACTGTCATCATCAGTTACTCTCATCATCAGTTACTCTCATCATCAGTTACTCTCATCATCAGTTACTGTCATCATCAGTTACTCTCATCATCAGTTACTCTCGTCATCAGTTACTCTCATCATCAGTTACTCTCATCATCAGTTACTCTCATCATCAGTTACTCTCATCATCAGTTACTCTCATCATCAGTTACTCTCATCATCAGTTACTCTCATCATCAGTTACTCTCATCATCAGTTACTCTCATCATCAGTTACTCTCATCATCAGTTACTCTCATCATCAGTTACTCTCATCATCAGTTACTGTCATCATCAGTTACTGTCATCATCAGTTACTCTCCTCATCAGTTACTCTCCTCATCAGTTACTCTCCTCATCAGTTACTCTCGTCATCAGTTACTCTCGTCATCAGTTACTCTCGTCATCAGTTACTCTCCTCATCAGTTACTCTCATCATCAGTTACTCTCGTCATCAGTTACTCTCCTCATCAGTTACTGTCATCATCAGTTACTCTCATCATCAGTTACTCTCGTCATCAGTTACTCTCATCATCAGTTACTCTCGTCATCAGTTACTCTCCTCATCAGTTACTCTCATCATCAGTTACTCTCATCATCAGTTACTCTCGTCATCAGTTACTCTCCTCATCAGTTACTCTCATCATCAGTTACTCTCATCATCAGTTACTCTCATCATCAGTTACTCTCATCAGTTACTCTCGTCATCAGTTACTCTCGTCATCAGTTACTCTCCTCATCAGTTACTCTCATCATCAGTTACTGTCATCATCAGTTACTGTCATCATCAGTTACTCTCATCATCAGTTACTCTCATCATCAGTTACTCTCCTCATCAGTTACTGTCATCATCAGTTACTGTCATCATCAGTTACTCTCATCATCAGTTACTCTCATCATCAGTTACTCTCATCATCAGTTACTGTCATCATCAGTTACTCTCGTCATCAGTTACTCTCAACATCAGTTACTCTCATCATCAGTTACTCTCAACATCAGTTACTGAACAAATTTAGAAAAATAAAAAAAAGCATTTTAAAATCACGAAAAAAATGTATATAAACAGCGTTTACCAGACAGTTAAATTAAAGACTAGCTTGTTTTGACGGTCACTCACCGGTTATATTCAGCTCCTCTGAACAGATTGAGCGGATTTCTCCAAACTTTACACTCTACACACACACACACACAGGAAAACATCGTTAAACAGACTCATAAACTTAGACTGACAGTGACTGGTTGGTGATTGACAGCTGACCTGAGACGCTCTGCCGGCTGGAGTCGGCGTCTCCATTACTGGCACTGGTGTTGCTGGGAGAACTGGTGTCGACTCCACCGAGCAGAGGACGCAGGTGAGAGACCGAAACCTGCTCGATGAACGACGTGCCGTACTTCCGGAAATACCACCACTCGAAGATCTGAGACACACAACATCATGATCACACACTCTTCTGAGCAAACACAATCATTTACACGCAATAAAACATTTCTGCACCGATTCCAACTTCACAAACTAAACCCACAGAGCTGCTTTTACTGACAGATCCCTGCGGTGATTCAATTGTAAGGAATTAATTCAATAAAAACAATTCAATTCAAAATTACACAAGATGTTTCACATTTTCATAAGCTATAAACATCTTCTGGTAGCTTTTCTTTTCTGGTAAACACATCCTTCAGAAAGCGGACTAAATAAAACCGTCGTCTACTCGCAGTAAAAGCAGGACAGTCCAAGATATGTTTAATAGAAAGGGGATCGTGCAGAACATAAATAAAGATGGATCTTCATCAGAAAAGCATGAGTGAGTGTTCAATGTCCTCAACGTGAAGCCGCTTGATCAAATGTTGTGCAAGTAAAGGTCACTCACCAGAATGAGTCCTGAGATGAGGGATGAGGTGCCTGTCAACGCCACGTAGAACTTGGGGGTCAAAGTGTTGAGGAACATGCTCACTGCACACACACACACACACACACACACACACACACACACACACACACACACACACACACACACACACACACACACACACACACACACACACACAGAGAGAGAGAGACCAATCAGACATCAAACACGTGAAGATCAGGCTTATTCATTCATTGATGTAAATGAAGTTCGGACAGCACGGGACTCATGTGTGTTTATTTATACAGTTTCAGTCGCTCTGGAATCAGCCAGTGTGTGAGTGTAAACCTGAACATGACATCATCACTCATGACATCATCTAATCTTGCTGAGCTCACTCAAACCTGACGGACGACACATGACATCACATCCTGCTTTTTTCTCCATACAGTGACCACTGACACAAAATATCTGTGTTTATGTTGCGCAGAAGAACCGGGTCTGGAAAGACGTGATGATGAACCACTTATTTTTGAATGAATTTTCCTTTTAACTGTAATGAGTGTTAAGAAGAGCGCCAGGTGAACTGCACTGACAAGACACGAGACGAGACGAGACGCGACACACTCGATTAACATCCCAACACACGGCGTCCGTCCGACAGCAGCTGCACTCATTCATTCAGCTGGAGAGACTCTCACACACACACAGAAGATCCATTCATCACACACTCCACTACAGGCCTCAGTCTCACACACACACACACATGAATTTCCGTGAAGCTGCTTTAAAAAGCTCTTCTCACTACTGTTTAAAAGTACGGGGTCAGTAAGATTTACTTCTTAAAGGTGACATATTATATTATTATTACGCCCCTTTTCACCAGATGTAATATAAATCTCCGGCGTCCCCAGAATGTGTCTGTGAAATTTCAGCTCCAAATCCCCCCAGATCATTTATTACAGCTCGTCAAATTTGCCCCTTTTTGGATGTGAGCAAAAACACGTTGTTTTAGTGTGTGTCCCTTTAAATGCAAATGAGCTTTAGCTCCGCCTCCATTCAGAAGAGGGCGGAGCCTTTACACGAGCTTCAGAGACTCCGGCAATAACAACACAGGCCGATCTCACTGATCCAGAGTCAGGAGTAACAGCAGCGAGTGCAGCCTTACGGAGAGACTCAGGGAGAGCTTCACTTTTACACGTTTCTGAATGTTAGCGGAGACATTTCTGTAGTTGTTGTGGAGTTACACTGATCATCTCCTCATCATGTTGAACTCTTCCACAAGTGTCCACAGTTCCTGAGGTGTTTATAAGACAGCGCTGACATGTTCTGGTCAATAGTGTTCAGTGTCGTCTGTGCTCGACCACAGAACAGTTTCAGGCTTTGCTGCATTAAATGGATAAAAACTGACAGTAAAGACATTTATAATGTAACAAGATTATATTTAAAATAAAAGCTGTTCTTTTGAACTTTCTATTCATCAAAGAATTGCGAAAAATAAAGTGCATAACGAAAATCTAAATTAGCTCTAAACTGATCAACACTGATAATAATCATAAATGTCTCTTGAGCATCAGATCCTCATATTAGAGTGATTTCTGAAGGATCATGTGACACTGAAGACTGGAGTAATGATGCTGAACATCAGCTTTGATCACAGGAATAAATTACACTTTACTGTATATTCACATAGAGAACAGATGATTTACATTATAATAATATTTCACTGTTTTTACTGTAGTTTTGATCAAATAAACGCAGCTTTGATGAGCAGAAGAGACTCTTTCAGAAACATTAGAATAATCTTTCGGACCGTATATTATACTATCTGTACGGACTGTATATATATATATTATCTGACACAGAACCGGCTCCGATTACTCTCACACTCACACTTGTGTAACAATGCTCTCTAAAATCGTGTGTTAAATACATTTCAAAGCACATGAATGTTATGTGTGTGTCATTCATCATGTGTCAATCAACACAGAGCTGTTCTAAAGCATGAGGTTCACGAGGAGCTCAGAGGAGGCAGAAGTTCCTCAGCGCCGGCTGGGATCGGGACGGAGATGGAAAACGGGAGATCAGCGCCATAATAATGAGCACATGATCGCGTATCGATCACACAGGATAACATACAGTGATATTACTATACAGAACTCACATAAGAGCTTCTCCAATGATAAAGTGAGCAGTTCTGATGAACACACACACACACACACACACACACACACAGAGCACAGACCCACAAACCTCTCCGACACGACGCTGTGTTTATCTGCAGCAACACATATCATAACACACACACACACACACACACACACACAGCGGCACTAACGCATGCAGGACAGAGAGAGAGAGAGAGAGACAGCTGTGGTGGAGGATGGCGCACACACACACACACACACACACTGTGGTGGAGGATGGGTACTTACATGAGGACTCGGTGCCAAACATGGCTGATCCAGGAGGAGAGGGAGCGGGGGGTGGGGCGGGCGAGCTACACAGCAGGGGTCATCAACGCATCAACGCACAACACACACCAACCCGTGCTCACACACATCCGTCAGTCCTCCGGCGGGCCGGACCTCAGCCGCGGATCAGGATCAGGATCAGGCCCAGACAAAAGCCCAGCACACACTGATGCTGATGAGGAGGAGCCGGCCAATCACAGCGCACGCTCAGCAGGACCAATCACAGCGCACGCTCACGAGGAGGACATGAAGCAACACTGGAGCAGAGACACAGAAGAAACACGCGTGACGTCAGTCCAGCTCTCTCACACACACACACACACTCTATATAACACGGGACGAGCGGATCATGACGGTCAGTAACACATTACCCAGCGCTAGCATCCAGAAACTGCACTAAGTGAGGAAGAGGAGGAGAAAACACACACTCCTCTTCATCAGTTTAATGACAAATGCCACTGGATCATCAAGCACAGCTCATGTCCCACACACACCTCGCATATCATTATTCTTACAATAGATCTTTCCATGTAAAAAACATCAATTATTAATAAACAAATATTATTATTTTTTTGGGAGTCACACATGACATCTCGTCATAAAAAGGTCAAATGATCTGCTATTTTTAAAGATGATTTCTTACTTATTATATGATATAATTTATCATTTTTTTTATAAATAATACAATTAATAAACAGTATAAGCCAGGACGAGCGGTCTGTGATGATCAATAACACATTACCCAGCGTTAGTAAAACTACATCAGTATTAATGCTGTGTTCAGTGAGAGGAGACGGCATTGTCATGTCATAAAAAGGTCAAATGATCTGCTATTTTAAAAGATAATTTCTTATTGATTATATGATATCATTTATATTTTTTATATAAATAATACAATTCATGATAGTTACACCACATGACTCAAATTTGGCACACAAATACAAATTGTTATTATATTAATAAGAAGTGAAACAGATTTATTACTTTTTTCCTAAGGATTAGTAACAACAAATTAATCAAATATTTTTTAACGAGGCTGTTTTCCTCATTATAATCTCAGTTTATAAAGATTTCATCTTAAATGAGAAATTAAAAACATGCACACAATAGAACATCAGCTATTGCGCAAGCTCATATATTCATATTTCTAATGTAATGGTAAATATTATCACAAAATTCCCTTTATTTAAGTCACTCTATTTTACACGTTCTCTATTTCACAGACGCAAACCTCGATCTCTCTTCTGTAGAACACAAAAGAAGATATTCTGGGTTTTTGTTCGTACAGTGGAAGTCATGGTCACCAGCATTCGTGGCAATATCTTCTTTTATGTCCCACAGAAAAAAAGAAAGTCAAAATCAGTTTATTTTGGGGTGAATTGTGCCTTTTATACAGCAGGCGATATGAAAATCATCATATAATAGATCTAGCCTCATTTATGCTCAACTATGATTCATTTCACACATAATTTCTCATATATATAAAGAGATGAATAAACTTTATGACCATGTCAGACTAACATGTCAGTTTAAAGTAAAACCGTTCAATAATAACAACAACAAAACCTGTAATAATTAAACGAGGTCTGAGTGACACGTGTCGTTTGTTTTTCAGGAACTTGGTTGATCTCCATATTTTTCTCTGACGGACTAATGAACACTATGTAAACACACAGCGGGATAAACAAACTTAATAATAATGCTGGTTTTATCGCGGATATTCATGTTTACTCACTTTACAAGCACAGTTAGCATTGCTAAGACACAATAACATGCAAAGTTCATAAAGCGCGGAAGCAACACTATAACCCGACGGATTTCGAGCTGCACTGGGAGTGTTTTTACATCAGTACTCGCAGTGAATGATGTTTAATCTCACCTGCATCTGATGAATGATCGCTCGATCAACGTGGCGCGACAGAGACAGCAGAAGAAAGAAGAACAGCAGACATGACACACACACACCGAGAGGCCACGCCCACTCGACGCAGGCCCCGCCCGCTCACTGTGAGCCCCGCCCACGGATCATGTTCAGCCCCTGTTCCCTTTTTTGTAGGCTAGAAATATTTATATATTTAGTTGTTGCGAATGACAATTTTTTTATTTATATATTTAGTTATTGCGAATGACAATTTTTTTTATTAAAAAATAAGACAAGGTAGTTGAGTTTAATCTATCTATCTATCTATCTATCTATCTATCTATCTATCTATCTATATATATATACACACACATATATATATATATATATATATATATACACACTATATATTATGCCTTTATGAAGTGAGATCTTTTTATACGTATGTTTATCTTTCAAGAAAGAGGCAAGATTAATTTAAATTTAAAACAAATAACTAAGCAACATAAATGAAAGAACTGGATATACATTAGGCATTCATGGATCCAGAGATCTCTGCGCCCTCTAGATGTGAGACAGTACCGATTGAAATCACACAAAACCATCTATGTTTATGCATTAATTACATAAAGAAAATAAATGAAAACCAGTACATTTATGATGAATTAATAACATCCATGGAAACTTGGATTCCTCGCGTTTTCATGTCTTTTTCCCCCCCTTTTTTGAAGATGTCTTTGTATCTTCCACGGGATTTGGCGTCGTGACGTCAGCACGTCCTCACCTCTCGCGAGCGCAGGATTCTGGAGCAGCGACAAACTCTCGCTTTAAATTTTGTTTTAACTATTTTTTTCTGCATTAATTGTTCTTTTTCGAAGCCAAACTAGGCGACGGAATACTTTGTTTGTGGCTAGTGTCGTTTAAAGAGCGCCTTGTGCTTTTAAAGTTGTCGATTTGTACTTTTATCCCGGTGTTTTTCCTCATGGATCAGATGGTGACGCGTCAGAATAATTGACACTAATAAACGCGATTCATTAATTCATATTTTCAAATTACAACATGTCAGTAAACGTCGGGTTTACGCGTCGATTTTAAACGCTAAAATTGTTTTATTCCTGCGCTTAAATGATTATAATTTTGATTACTCTTACTTTAGCTGCTAATGCTAACTAGCGCAGGCCGCTGTTGGAGTTTATTTATATATGAGTATTTTTGTATTTATATGATGGATATGTGTATTTGAGTGTATATGAATGGTAGTGAGAGTCTGATGGTCTTTCTGAAGTCTTTGATTGATCAGGGATGTTTTCTCCATCACTTCAGACTCAGATCTCTAGTATCTAGGGATGTTTCTCACTCATTATAAAGGCCTTGTTTATTTTCTTTATTTTTTCGCTCACTCTGCGATCTTTTTAAAAGTGATTGGTGACTTATTTCACTCATGTCGAAAAGTTTGATGGCTTGACGAACAATTTGCGCCGTAGTTTATCTTTTAAATGTATTGGCTGTGATTGACTCGACATAATACAGAAGAGGAGAAACAAACCCTGCTGAGAGTCAAGGTAATTAAATACTACTGATCTATAATGTTACTGATCTGATCTTCTGTCTGTTACTGATCTGATCTTCTGTCTGTTACTGATCTGATCTTCTGTCTGTTACTGATCTGATCTTCTGTCTGTTACTGATCTGATCTTCTGTCTGTTACTGATCTGATCTTCTGTCCGTTACTGATCTGATCTTCTGTCTGTTACTGATCTGATCTTCTGTCTGTTACTGATCTGATCTTCTGTCCGTTACTGATCTGATCTTCTGTCTGTTACTGATCTGATCTTCTGTCTGTTACTGATCTGATCTTCTGTCTGTTACTGATCTGATCTTCTGTCCGTTACTGATCTGATCTTCTGTCCGTTACTGATCTGATCTTCTGTCCGTTACTGATCTGATCTTCTGTCTGTTACTGATCTGATCTTCTGTCTGTTACTGATCTGATCTTCTGTCTGTTACTGATCTGATCTTATGTCTGTTACTGATCTGATCTTCTGTCTGTTACTGATCTGATCTTCTGTCTGTTACTGATCTGATCTTCTGTCTGTTACTGATCTGATCTTCTGTCTGTTACTGATCTGATCTTATGTCTGTTACTGATCTGATCTTCTGTCTGTTACTGATCTGATCTTCTGTCTGTTACTGATCTGATCTTCTGTCCGTTACTGATCTGATCTTCTGTCCGTTACTGATCTGATCTTCTGTCCGTTACTGATCTGATCTTCTGTCCGTTACTGATCTGATCTTCTGTCCGTTACTGATCTGATCTGCTGTCCGTTACTGATCTGATCTTCTGTCTGTTACTGATCTGATCTTCTGTCTGTTACTGATCTGATCTGCTGTCCGTTACTGATCTGATCTTCTGTCTGTTACTGATCTGATCTTCTGTCCGTTACTGATCTGATCTTCTGTCTGTTACTGATCTGATCTTCTGTCTGTTACTGATCTGATCTTCTGTCTGTTACTGATCTGATCTTCTGTCTGTTACTGATCTGATCTTCTGTCTGTTACTGATCTGATCTGCTGTCCGTTACTGATCTGATCTTCTGTCTGTTACTGATCTGATCTTCTGTCTGTTACTGATCTGATCTTCTGTCTGTTACTGATCTGATCTTCTGTCCGTTACTGATCTGATCTTCTGTCCGTTACTGATCTGATCTTCTGTCCGTTACTGATCTGATCTTCTGTCTGTTACTGATCTGAT
Source organism: Rhinichthys klamathensis goyatoka (assembly GCF_029890125.1). Classification (NCBI taxonomy): domain Eukaryota; kingdom Metazoa; phylum Chordata; class Actinopteri; order Cypriniformes; family Leuciscidae; genus Rhinichthys; species Rhinichthys klamathensis. The sequence continues at coordinate 35,520 of NW_026607460.1, forward strand.
CTTCTGTCTGTTACTGATCTGATCTTCTGTCCGTTACTGATCTGATCTTCTGTCCGTTACTGATCTGATCTTCTGTCTGTTACTGATCTGATCTTCTGTCTGTTACTGATCTGATCTTCTGTCTGTTACTGATCTGATCTTCTGTCTGTTACTGATCTGATCTTCTGTCTGTTACTGATCTGATCTTCTGTCTGTTACTGATCTGATCTTCTGTCCGTTACTGATCTGATCTTCTGTCTGTTACTGATCTGATCTTCTGTCTGTTACTGATCTGATCTTCTGTCTGTTACTGATCTGATCTTCTGTCTGTTACTGATCTGATCTTCTGTCCGTTACTGATCTGATCTTCTGTCCGTTACTGATCTGATCTTCTGTCCGTTACTGATCTGATCTGCTGTCCGTTACTGATCTGATCTTCTGTCTGTTACTGATCTGATCTTCTGTCTGTTACTGATCTGATCTTCTGTCTGTTACTGATCTGATCTTCTGTCCGTTACTGATCTGATCTTCTGTCCGTTACTGATCTGATCTTCTGTCCGTTACTGATCTGATCTTCTGTCCGTTACTGATCTGATCTTCTGTCTGTTACTGATCTGATCTTCTGTCTGTTACTGATCTGATCTTCTGTCTGTTACTGATCTGATCTTCTGTCTGTTACTGATCTGATCTTCTGTCCGTTACTGATCTGATCTTCTGTCTGTTACTGATCTGATCTTCTGTCTGTTACTGATCTGATCTGCTGTCTGTTACTGATCTGATCTGCTGTCTGTTACTGATCTGATCTGCTGTCTGTTACTGATCTGATCTTCTGTCTGTTACTGATCTGATCTGCTGTCCGTTACTGATCTGATCTTCTGTCCGTTACTGATCTGATCTTCTGTCCGTTACTGATCTGATCTGCTGTCTGTTACTGATCTGATCTTCTGTCCGTTACTGATCTGATCTTCTGTCTGTCACTGATCTGATCTTCTGTCCGTTACTGATCTGATCTTCTGTCGGTTACTGATCTGATCTTATGTCCGTTACTGATCTGATCTTCTGTCGGTTACTGATCTGATCTTCTGTCCGTTACTGATCTGATCTTCTGTCCGTTACTGATCTGATCTTCTGTCTGTTACTGATCTGATCTTATGTCCGTTACTGATCTGATCTGCTGTCTGTTACTGATCTGATCTTCTGTCCGTTACTGATCTGATCTTCTGTCCGTTACTGATCTGATCTTCTGTCGGTTACTGATCTGATCTTATGTCCGTTACTGATCTGATCTGCTGTCTGTTACTGATCTGATCTTCTGTCCGTTACTGATCTGATCTTCTGTCCGTTACTGATCTGATCTTCTGTCCGTTACTGATCTGATCTTCTGTCCGTTACTGATCTGATCTTCTGTCCGTTACTGATCTGATCTTCTGTCGGTTACTGATCTGATCTTATGTCCGTTACTGATCTGATCTTCTGTCGGTTACTGATCTGATCTTCTGTCTGTTACTGATCTGATCTTCTGTCTGTTACTGATCTGATCTTCTGTCCGTTACTGATCTGATCTTCTGTCCGTTACTGATCTGATCTTCTGTCCGTTACTGATCTGATCTTCTGTCTGTTACTGATCTGATCTTCTGTCTGTTACTGATCTGATCTTCTGTCTGTTACTGATCTGATCTTCTGTCTGTTACTGATCTGATCTTCTGTCCGTTACTGATCTGATCTTCTGTCTGTTACTGATCTGATCTTCTGTCCGTTACTGATCTGATCTTCTGTCCGTTACTGATCTGATCTGCTGTCCGTTACTGATCTGATCTTCTGTCTGTTACTGATCTGATCTTCTGTCCGTTACTGATCTGATCTTTTGTCCGTTACTGATCTGATCTTCTGTCGGTTACTGATCTGATCTTCTGTCCGTTACTGATCTGATCTTCTGTCTGTTACTGATCTGATCTTATGTCCGTTACTGATCTGATCTTCTGTCGGTTACTGATCTGATCTTATGTCCGTTACTGATCTGATCTTCTGTCCGTTACTGATCTGATCTTTTGTCTGTTACTGATCTGATCTTCTGTCTGTTACTGATCTGATCTTCTGTCCGGTACTGATCTGATCTTCTGTCCGTTACTGATCTGATCTGCTGTCCGTTACTGATCTGATCTTCTGTCTGTTACTGATCTGATCTTCTGTCCGTTACTGATCTGATCTTCTGTCTGTTACTGATCTGATCTTCTGTCTGTTACTGATCTGATCTTATGTCCGTTACTGATCTGATCTTCTGTCTGTTACTGATCTGATCTTCTGTCCGTTACTGATCTGATCTTCTGTCTGTTACTGATCTGATCTTCTGTCTGTTACTGATCTGATCTCCTGTCTGTTACTGATCTGATCTTCTGTCTGTTACTGATCTGATCTTCTGTCTGTTACTGATCTGATCTTCTGTCTGTTACTGATCTGATCTTCTGTCTGTCACTGATCTGATCTTCTGTCCGTTACTGATCTGATCTTCTGTCGGTTACTGATCTGATCTTATGTCCGTTACTGATCTGATCTTCTGTCGGTTACTGATCTGATCTTCTGTCTGTTACTGATCTGATCTTCTGTCTGTTACTGATCTGATCTTCTGTCCGTTACTGATCTGATCTTCTGTCCATTACTGATCTGATCTTCTGTCCGTTACTGATCTGATCTTCTGTCTGTTACTGATCTGATCTTCTGTCTGTTACTGATCTGATCTTCTGTCTGTTACTGATCTGATCTTCTGTCTGTTACTGATCTGATCTTCTGTCCGTTACTGATCTGATCTTCTGTCCGTTACTGATCTGATCTTCTGTCTGTTACTGATCTGATCTTCTGTCTGTTACTGATCTGATCTGCTGTCCGTTACTGATCTGATCTTCTGTCTGTTACTGATCTGATCTTCTGTCTGTTACTGATCTGATCTTCTGTCCGTTACTGATCTGATCTTCTGTCTGTTACTGATCTGATCTTCTGTCCGTTACTGATCTGATCTTCTGTCCGTTACTGATCTGATCTTCTGTCCGTTACTGATCTGATCTGCTGTCCGTTACTGATCTGATCTTCTGTCTGTTACTGATCTGATCTTTTGTCCGTTACTGATCTGATCTTCTGTCGGTTACTGATCTGATCTTATGTCCGTTACTGATCTGATCTTCTGTCTGTTACTGATCTGATCTGCTGTCCGTTACTGATCTGATCTTCTGTCTGTTACTGATCTGATCTTCTGTCCGTTACTGATCTGATCTTCTGTCTGTTACTGATCTGATCTTCTGTCCGTTACTGATCTGATCTTTTGTCCGTTACTGATCTGATCTTCTGTCGGTTACTGATCTGATCTTATGTCCGTTACTGATCTGATCTTCTGTCTGTTACTGATCTGATCTGCTGTCCGTTACTGATCTGATCTTCTGTCTGTTACTGATCTGATCTGCTGTCCGTTACTGATCTGATCTGCTGTCTGTTACTGATCTGATCTTCTGTCTGTCACTGATCTGATCTTCTGTCTGTTACTGATCTGATCTTCTGTCTGTTACTGATCTGATCTTCTGTCCGTTACTGATCTGATCTTCTGTCCGTTACTGATCTGATCTTTTGTCCGTTACTGATCTGATCTTCTGTCGGTTACTGATCTGATCTTATGTCCGTTACTGATCTGATCTTCTGTCTGTTACTGATCTGATCTGCTGTCCGTTACTGATCTGATCTTCTGTCTGTTACTGATCTGATCTTCTGTCTGTTACTGATCTGATCTTCTGTCCGTTACTGATCTGATCTTCTGTCTGTTACTGATCTGATCTTCTGTCCGTTACTGATCTGATCTTCTGTCCGTTACTGATCTGATCTTTTGTCCGTTACTGATCTGATCTTCTGTCGGTTACTGATCTGATCTTATGTCCGTTACTGATCTGATCTTCTGTCTGTTACTGATCTGATCTGCTGTCCGTTACTGATCTGATCTTCTGTCTGTTACTGATCTGATCTTCTGTCTGTTACTGATCTGATCTTCTGTCCGTTACTGATCTGATCTTCTGTCCGTTACTGATCTGATCTTCTGTCCGTTACTGATCTGATCTTCTGTCGGTTACTGATCTGATCTTCTGTCCGTTACTGATCTGATCTTCTGTCCGTTACTGATCTGATCTTCTGTCCGTTACTGATCTGATCTTCTGTCGGTTACTGATCTGATCTTCTGTCTGTTACTGATCTGATCTTCTGTCTGTCACTGATCTGATCTTCTGTCTGTTACTGATCTGATCTTCTGTCCGTTACTGATCTGATCTTCTGTCCGTTACTGATCTGATCTTCTGTCGGTTACTGATCTGATCTTCTGTCCGTTACTGATCTGATCTTTTGTCCGTTACTGATCTGATCTTCTGTCGGTTACTGATCTGATCTTCTGTCCGTTACTGATCTGATCTTCTGTCCGTTACTGATCTGATCTTTTGTCCGTTACTGATCTGATCTTCTGTCGGTTACTGATCTGATCTTATGTCCGTTACTGATCTGATCTTCTGTCTGTTACTGATCTGATCTGCTGTCCGTTACTGATCTGATCTGCTGTCTGTTACTGATCTGATCTGCTGTCCGTTACTGATCTGATCTTCTGTCCGTTACTGATCTGATCTTCTGTCTGTTACTGATCTGATCTGCTGTCTGTTACTGATCTGATCTTCTGTCCGTTACTGATCTGATCTGCTGTCTGTTACTGATCTGATCTGCTGTCCGTTACTGATCTGATCTGCTGTCGGTTACTGATCTGATCTGCTGTCCGTTACTGATCTGATCTTCTGTCCGTTACTGATCTGATCTTCTGTCCGTTACTGATCTGATCTTCTGTCCGTTACTGATCTGATCTTCTGTCTGTTACTGATCTGATCTTCTGTCCGTTACTGATCTGATCTGCTGTCCGTTACTGATCTGATCTTCTGTCCGTTACTGATCTGATCTGCTGTCTGTTACTGATCTGATCTTCTGTCTGTTACTGATCTGATCTTCTGTCCGTTACTGATCTGATCTGCTGTCTGTTACTGATCTGATCTTCTGTCCGTTACTGATCTGATCTGCTGTCTGTTACTGATCTGATCTTTTGTCCGTTACTGATCTGATCTTCTGTCGGTTACTGATCTGATCTTTTGTCCGTTACTGATCTGATCTTCTGTCTGTTACTGATCTGATCTTCTGTCTGGTACTGATCTGATCTTCTGTCTGTTACTGATCTGATCTTCTGTCTGTTACTGATCTGATCTTCTGTCTGTTACTGATCTGATCTTCTGTCTGTTACTGATCTGATCTGCTGTCCGTTACTGATCTGATCTTCTGTCCGTTACTGATCTGATCTTCTGTCCGTTACTGATCTGATCTTCTGTCTGTTACTGATCTGATCTTCTGTCTGTTACTGATCTGATCTTCTGTCTGTTACTGATCTGATCTTCTGTCTGTTACTGATCTGATCTTCTGTCCGTTACTGATCTGATCTTCTGTCCGTTACTGATCTGATCTTCTGTCTGTTACTGATCTGATCTTCTGTCCGTTACTGATCTGATCTTCTGTCTGTTACTGATCTGATCTTCTGTCCGTTACTGATCTGATCTTCTGTCTGTTACTGATCTGATCTTCTGTCTGTTACTGATCTGATCTGCTGTCCGTTACTGATCTGATCTGCTGTCCGTTACTGATCTGATCTGCTGTCCGTTACTGATCTGATCTTCTGTCTGTTACTGATCTGATCTTCTGTCCGTTACTGATCTGATCTTTTGTCCGTTACTGATCTGATCTTCTGTCGGTTACTGATCTGATCTTATGTCCGTTACTGATCTGATCTTCTGTCCGTTACTGATCTGATCTTCTGTCTGTTACTGATCTGATCTTCTGTCTGTTACTGATCTGATCTTCTGTCTGGTACTGATCTGATCTTCTGTCTGTTACTGATCTGATCTTCTGTCTGTTACTGATCTGATCTTCTGTCTGTTACTGATCTGATCTTCTGTCTGTTACTGATCTGATCTTCTGTCTGTTACTGATCTGATCTTCTGTCTGTTACTGATCTGATCTTCTGTCCGTTACTGATCTGATCTTCTGTCCGTTACTGATCTGATCTTCTGTCTGTTACTGATCTGATCTGCTGTCTGTTACTGATCTGATCTTCTGTCTGTTACTGATCTGATCTTCTGTCCGTTACTGATCTGATCTTCTGTCCGTTACTGATCTGATCTTCTGTCTGTTACTGATCTGATCTTCTGTCTGTTACTGATCTGATCTTCTGTCTGTTACTGATCTGATCTTCTGTCTGTTACTGATCTGATCTTCTGTCTGTTACTGATCTGATCTTCTGTCTGTTACTGATCTGATCTTCTGTCCGTTACTGATCTGATCTTCTGTCTGTTACTGATCTGATCTTCTGTCCGTTACTGATCTGATCTTCTGTCTGTTACTGATCTGATCTTCTGTCCGTTACTGATCTGATCTTCTGTCCGTTACTGATCTGATCTGCTGTCCGTTACTTATCTGATCTTCTGTCTGTTACTGATCTGATCTTCTGTCCGTTACTGATCTGATCTTCTGTCTGTTACTGATCTGATCTTCTGTCCGTTACTGATCTGATCTTCTGTCTGTTACTGATCTGATCTTATGTCCGTTACTGATCTGATCTTCTGTCTGTTACTGATCTGATCTTTTGTCCGTTACTGATCTGATCTTCTGTCGGTTACTGATCTGATCTTCTGTCTGTTACTGATCTGATCTTCTGTCTGTTACTGATCTGATCTTATGTCCGTTACTGATCTGATCTTCTGTCGGTTACTGATCTGATCTTATGTCCGTTACTGATCTGATCTTCTGTCTGTTACTGATCTGATCTTATGTCCGTTACTGATCTGATCTTCTGTCGGTTACTGATCTGATCTTATGTCCGTTACTGATCTGATCTTCTGTCCGTTACTGATCTGATCTTTTGTCTGTTACTGATCTGATCTTCTGTCTGTTACTGATCTGATCTTCTGTCCGGTACTGATCTGATCTTCTGTCCGTTACTGATCTGATCTGCTGTCCGTTACTGATCTGATCTTCTGTCTGTTACTGATCTGATCTTCTGTCCGTTACTGATCTGATCTTCTGTCTGTTACTGATCTGATCTTCTGTCCGGTACTGATCTGATCTTCTGTCCGTTACTGATCTGATCTGCTGTCCGTTACTGATCTGATCTTCTGTCTGTTACTGATCTGATCTTCTGTCCGTTACTGATCTGATCTTCTGTCTGTTACTGATCTGATCTTCTGTCTGTTACTGATCTGATCTTATGTCCGTTACTGATCTGATCTTCTGTCTGTTACTGATCTGATCTTCTGTCCGTTACTGATCTGATCTTCTGTCTGTTACTGATCTGATCTTCTGTCTGTTACTGATCTGATCTTCTGTCTGTTACTGATCTGATCTTCTGTCTGTTACTGATCTGATCTTCTGTCTGTTACTGATCTGATCTTCTGTCTGTTACTGATCTGATCTTCTGTCTGTCACTGATCTGATCTTCTGTCCGTTACTGATCTGATCTTCTGTCGGTTACTGATCTGATCTTATGTCCGTTACTGATCTGATCTTCTGTCGGTTACTGATCTGATCTTCTGTCTGTTACTGATCTGATCTTCTGTCTGTTACTGATCTGATCTTCTGTCTGTTACTGATCTGATCTTCTGTCTGGTACTGATCTGATCTTCTGTCCGTTACTGATCTGATCTTCTGTCCGTTACTGATCTGATCTTCTGTCTGTTACTGATCTGATCTTCTGTCTGTTACTGATCTGATCTGCTGTCCGTTACTGATCTGATCTTCTGTCCGTTACTGATCTGATCTTCTGTCTGGTACTGATCTGATCTTCTGTCCGTTACTGATCTGATCTTCTGTCTGTTACTGATCTGATCTTCTGTCTGTTACTGATCTGATCTTCTGTCCGTTACTGATCTAAACTTCTGTCTGTTACTGATCTGATCTTCTGTCTGTTACTGATCTGATCTGCTGTCCGTTACTGATCTGATCTTCTGTCCGTTACTGATCTGATCTTCTGTCTGGTACTGATCTGATCTTCTGTCCGTTACTGATCTGATCTTCTGTCCGTTACTGATCTGATCTTCTGTCTGGTACTGATCTGATCTTCTGTCCGTTACTGATCTGATCTTCTGTCTGTTACTGATCTGATCTTCTGTCTGTTACTGATCTGATCTTCTGTCTGTTACTGATCTGATCTGCTGACTGTTACTGATCTGATCTTATGTCCGTTACTGATCTGATCTTCTGTCCGTTACTGATCTGATCTTATGTCCGTTACTGATCTGATCTTCTGTCTGTTACTGATCTGATCTTCTGTCTGTTACTGATCTGATCTTCTGTCTGTCACTGATCTGATCTTCTGTCCGTTACTGATCTGATCTTCTGTCGGTTACTGATCTGATCTTATGTCCGTTACTGATCTGATCTTCTGTCGGTTACTGATCTGATCTTCTGTCTGTTACTGATCTGATCTTCTGTCTGTTACTGATCTGATCTTCTGTCTGTTACTGATCTGATCTTCTGTCTGGTACTGATCTGATCTTCTGTCCGTTACTGATCTGATCTTCTGTCCGTTACTGATCTGATCTTCTGTCTGGTACTGATCTGATCTTCTGTCCGTTACTGATCTGATCTTCTGTCTGTTACTGATCTGATCTTCTGTCTGTTACTGATCTGATCTTCTGTCTGTTACTGATCTGATCTGCTGACTGTTACTGATCTGATCTTATGTCCGTTACTGATCTGATCTTCTGTCCGTTACTGATCTGATCTTATGTCCGTTACTGATCTGATCTTCTGTCCGTTACTGATCTGATCTTCTGTCTGTTACTGATCTGATCTTCTGTCTGTTACTGATCTGATCTTATGTCCGTTACTGATCTGATCTTCTGTCCGTTACTGATCTGATCTTATGTCCTTTACTGATCTGATCTTCTGTCTGTTACTGATCTGATCTGCTGTCTGTTACTGATCTGATCTTATGTCCGTTACTGATCTGATCTTCTGTCCGTTACTGATCTGATCTTATGTCCGTTACTGATCTGATCTTCTGTCCGTTACTGATCTGATCTTCTGTCTGTTACTGATCTGATCTTCTGTCTGTTACTGATCTGATCTTATGTCCGTTACTGATCTGATCTTCTGTCCGTTACTGATCTGATCTTATGTCCGTTACTGATCTGATCTTCTGTCTGTTACTGATCTGATCTTATGTCCGTTACTGATCTGATCTTCTGTCTGTTACTGATCTGATCTTCTGTCTGTTACTGATCTGATCTTATGTCCGTTACTGATCTGATCTTCTGTCCGTTACTGATCTGATCTTCTGTCTGTTACTGATCTGATCTTCTGTCCGTTACTGATCTGATCTTATGTCCGTTACTGATCTGATCTTCTGTCTGTTACTGATCTGATCTTATGTCCGTTACTGATCTGATCTTCTGTCCGTTACTGATCTGATCTTCTGTCGGTTACTGATATGATCTTCTGTCTGTTACTGATCTGATCTTCTGTCTGTTACTGATCTGATCTTATGTCCGTTACTGATCTGATCTTCTGTCCGTTACTGATCTGATCTTATGTCCGTTACTGATCTGATCTGCTGTCTGTTACTGATCTGATCTTATGTCCGTTACTGATCTGATCTTCTGTCTGGTACTGATCTGATCTTCTGTCCGTTACTGATCTGATCTTCTGTCCGTTACTGATCTGATCTTCTGTCTGGTACTGATCTGATCTTCTGTCCGTTACTGATCTGATCTTCTGTCTGTTACTGATCTGATCTTCTGTCTGTTACTGATCTGATCTTCTGTCTGTTACTGATCTGATCTTCTGTCTGTTACTGATCTGATCTTCTGTCCGTTACTGATCTGATCTTCTGTCTGTTACTGATCTGATCTTCTGTCCGTTACTGATCTGATCTTCTGTCTGTTACTGATCTGATCTTCTGTCCGTTACTGATCTGATCTTCTGTCTGTTACTGATCTGATCTTCTGTCCGTTACTGATCTGATCTTCTGTCTGTTACTGATCTGATCTTCTGTCCGTTACTGATCTGATCTTCTGTCTGTTACTGATCTGATCTTCTGTCCGTTACTGATCTGATCTTCTGTCTGTTACTGATCTGATCTTCTGTCCGTTACTGATCTGATCTTCTGTCCGTTACTGATCTGATCTTCTGTCTGTTACTGATCTGATCTTCTGTCCGTTACTGATCTGATCTTCTGTCCGTTACTGATCTGATCTTCTGTCTGTTACTGATCTGATCTTCTGTCTGTTACTGATCTGATCTTCTGTCCGTTACTGATCTGATCTTCTGTCTGTTACTGATCTGATCTTCTGTCCGTTACTGATCTGATCTTCTGTCTGTTACTGATCTGATCTTCTGTCTGTTACTGATCTGATCTTATGTCCGTTACTGATCTGATCTTCTGTCCGTTACTGATCTGATCTTATGTCCGTTACTGATCTGATCTGCTGTCTGTTACTGATCTGATCTTCTTTCTGGTACTGATCTGATCTTCTGTCCGTTACTGATCTGATCTTCTGTCCGTTACTGATCTGATCTTCTGTCTGGTACTGATCTGATCTTCTGTCCGTTACTGATCTGATCTTCTGTCTGTTACTGATCTGATCTTCTGTCTGTTACTGATCTGATCTTCTGTCTGTTACTGATCTGATCTTCTGTCTGTTACTGATCTGATCTTCTGTCCGTTACTGATCTGATCTTCTGTCTGTTACTGATCTGATCTTCTGTCTGGTACTGATCTGATCTTCTGTCCGTTACTGATCTGATCTTCTGTCCGTTACTGATCTGATCTTCTGTCCGTTACTGATCTGATCTTCTGTCCGTTACTGATCTGATCTTCTGTCCGTTACTGATCTGATCTTCTGTCTGTTACTGATCTGATCTTCTGTCCGTTACTGATCTGATCTTCTGTCCGTTACTGATCTGATCTTCTGTCTGTTACTGATCTGATCTTCTGTCTGGTACTGATCTGATCTTCTGTCCGTTACTGATCTGATCTTCTGTCTGTTACTGATCTGATCTTCTGTCCGTTACTGATCTGATCTGCTGTCCGTTACTGATCTGATCTTCTGTCCGTTACTGATCTGATCTGCTGTCTGTTACTGATCTGATCTTCTGTCCGTTACTGATCTGATCTTCTGTCTGTTACTGATCTGATCTTCTGTCCGTTACTGATCTGATCTGCTGTCTGTTACTGATCTGATCTTCTGTCCGTTACTGATCTGATCTTCTGTCCGTTACTGATCTGATCTTCTGTCTGTTACTGATCTGATCTTCTGTCTGTTACTGATCTGATCTTCTGTCCGTTACTGATCTGATCTTCTGTCCGTTACTGATCTGATCTTCTGTCTGTTACTGATCTGATCTTCTGTCTGTTACTGATCTGATCTTCTGTCCGTTACTGATCTGATCTTCTGTCTGTTACTGATCTGATCTTCTGTCTGTTACTGATCTGATCTTCTGTCTGATCTGATCTTCTGTCCGTTACTGATCTGATCTTCTGTCCGTTACTGATCTGATCTTCTGTCTGTTACTGATCTGATCTGCTGTCTGTTACTGATCTGATCTGCTGTCTGTTACTGATCTGATCTTCTGTCCGTGACTGATCTGATCTTCTGTCTGTTACTGATCTGATCTTCTGTCCGTTACTGATCTGATCTTCTGTCCGTTACTGATCTGATCTTCTGTCTGTTACTGATCTGATCTTCTGTCCGTTACTGATCTGATCTTCTGTCCGTTACTGATCTGATCTTCTGTCTGTTACTGATCTGATCTTCTGTCTGTTACTGATCTGATCTTCTGTCCGTTACTGATCTGATCTTCTGTCCGTTACTGATCTGATCTTCTGTCTGTTACTGATCTGATCTTCTGTCTGTTACTGATCTGATCTTCTGTCCGTTACTGATCTGATCTTCTGTCTGTTACTGATCTGATCTTCTGTCTGTTACTGATCTGATCTTCTGTCCGTTACTGATCTGATCTTCTGTCCGTTACTGATCTGATCTTCTGTCTGTTACTGATCTGATCTGCTGTCTGTTACTGATCTGATCTTCTGTCCGTTACTGATCTGATCTTCTGTCTGTTACTGATCTGATCTTCTGTCCGTTACTGATCTGATCTTCTGTCCGTTACTGATCTGATCTTCTGTCTGTTACTGATCTGATCTTCTGTCCGTTACTGATCTGATCTTCTGTCCGTTACTGATCTGATCTTCTGTCTGTTACTGATCTGATCTTCTGTCTGTTACTGATCTGATCTTCTGTCCGTTACTGATCTGATCTTCTGTCTGTTACTGATCTGATCTTCTGTCTGTTACTGATCTGATCTTCTGTCTGATCTGATCTTCTGTCCGTTACTGATCTGATCTTCTGTCCGTTACTGATCTGATCTTCTGTCTGTTACTGATCTGATCTGCTGTCTGTTACTGATCTGATCTGCTGTCTGTTACTGATCTGATCTTCTGTCCGTGACTGATCTGATCTTCTGTCTGTTACTGATCTGATCTTCTGTCCGTTACTGATCTGATCTTCTGTCCGTTACTGATCTGATCTGCTGTCTGTTACTGATCTGATCTTCTGTCCGTTACTGATCTGATCTTCTGTCTGTTACTGATCTGATCTGCTGTCTGTTACTGATCTGATCTTTTGTCTGTTACTGATCTGATCTTCTGTCTGGTACTGATCTGATCTTCTGTCCGTTACTGATCTGATCTTCTGTCTGTTACTGATCTGATCTTCGGTCCGTTACTGATCTGATCTTCTGTCCGTTACTGATCTGATCTTCTGTCTGTTACTGATCTGATCTTCTGTCTGTTACTGATCTGATCTGCTGTCTGTTACTGATCTGATCTTCTGTCCGTTACTGATCTGATCTTCTGTCTGTTACTGATCTCATCTTCTGTCTGTTACTGATCTGATCTTCTGTCCGTTACTGATCTGATCTTCTGTCTGTTACTGATCTGATCTTCTGTCTGTTACTGATCTGATCTTCTGTCTGATCTGATCTTCTGTCCGTTACTGATCTGATCTTCTGTCCGTTACTGATCTGATCTTCTGTCCGTTACTGATCTGATCTTCTGTCTGTTACTGATCTGATCTTCTGTCCGTTACTGATCTGATCTTCTGTCTGTTACTGATCTGATCTTCTGTCCGTTACTGATCTGATCTTCTGTCTGTTACTGATCTGATCTTCTGTCCGTTACTGATCTGATCTTCTGTCCGTTACTGATCTGATCTTCTGTCTGTTACTGATCTGATCTTCTGTCCGTTACTGATCTGATCTTCTGTCTGTTACTGATCTGATCTTCTGTCTGTTACTGATCTGATCTGCTGTCTGTTACTGATCTGATCTTCTGTCCGTTACTGATCTGATCTGCTGTCTGTTACTGATCTGATCTTCTGTCCGTTACTGATCTGATCTTCTGTCTGTTACTGATCTGATCTTCTGTCTGTTACTGATCTGATCTTCTGTCCGTTACTGATCTGATCTTCTGTCCGTTACTGATCTGATCTGCTGTCTGTTACTGATCTGATCTTCTGTCCGTTACTGATCTGATCTTCTGTCTGTTACTGATCTGATCTGCTGTCTGTTACTGATCTGATCTTCTGTCTGTTACTGATCTGATCTTCTGTCTGTTACTGATCTGATCTTCTGTCCGTTACTGATCTGATCTGCTGTCTGTTACTGATCTGATCTTCTGTCTGTTACTGATCTGATCTTCTGTCCGTTACTGATCTGATCTTCTGTCCGTTACTGATCTGATCTTCTGTCTGTTACTGATCTGATCTTCTGTCTGTTACTGATCTGATCTGCTGTCCGTTACTGATCTGATCTTCTGTCCGTTACTGATCTGATCTGCTGTCTGTTACTGATCTGATCTTCTGTCCGTTACTGATCTGATCTTCTGTCTGTTACTGATCTGATCTTCTGATCTGATCTTCTGTCTGATCTGATCTTCTGTCTGTTACTGATCTGATCTTCTGTCTGTTACTGATCTGATCTTCTGTCTGTTACTGATCTGATCTTCTGTCTGTTATTGATCTGATCTTCTGATCTGATCTTCTGTCTGGTACTGATCTTCTGTCCGTTACTGATCTGATCTTCTGTCTGTTACTGATCTGATCTTCTGTCCGTTACTGATCTGATCTTCTGTCTGTTATTGATCTGATCTTCTGATCTGATCTTCTGTCTGATCTGATCTTCTGTCCGTTACTGATCTGATCTTCTGTCCGTTACTGATCTGATCTTCTGTCGGTTACTTATCTGATCTTCTGTCGGTTACTGATCTGATCTTTTGTCCGTTACTGATCTGATCTTCTGTCTGTTACTGATCTGATCTTTTGTCCGTTACTGATCTGATCTTCTGTCCGTTACTGATCTGATCTTCTGTCCGTTACTGATCTGATCTTCTGTCCGTTACTGATCTGATCTTCTGTCCGTTACTGATCTGATCTGCTGTCTGTTACTGATCTGATCTTCTGTCTGTTACTGATCTGATCTGCTGTCCGTTACTGATCTGATCTTCTGTCTGTTACTGATCTGATCTTCTGTCCGTTACTGATCTGATCTTCTGTCTGTTACTGATCTGATCTTATGTCCGTTACTGATCTGATCTTCTGTCTGTTACTGATCTGATCTTCTGTCCGTTACTGATCTGATCTGCTGTCCGTTACTGATCTGATCTGCTGTCCGTTACTGATCTGATCTGCTGTCTGTTACTGATCTGATCTTCTGTCCGTTACTGATCTGATCTTCTGTCTGTTACTGATCTGATCTTATGTCCGTTACTGATCTGATCTTCTGTCCGTTACTGATCTGATCTTCTGTCTGTTACTGATCTGATCTTCTGTCCGTTACTGATCTGATCTTCTGTCTGTTACTGATCTGATCTTATGTCCGTTACTGATCTGATCTGCTGTCCGTTACTGATCTGATCTTCTGTCCGTTACTGATCTGATCTTCTGTCCGTTACTGATCTGATCTTCTGTCTGTTACTGATCTGATCTTATGTCCGTTACTGATCTGATCTTCTGTCCGTTACTGATCTGATCTTCTGTCTGTTACTGATCTGATCTTCTGTCCGTTACTGATCTGATCTTCTGTCTGTTACTGATCTGATCTTATGTCCGTTACTGATCTGATCTTCTGTCCGTTACTGATCTGATCTTCTGTCTGTTACTGATCTGATCTTCTGTCTGTTACTGATCTGATCTTCTGTCCGTTACTGATCTGATCTTCTGTCCGTTACTGATCTGATCTTCTGTCCGTTACTGATCTGATCTTCTGTCTGTTACTGATCTGATCTTCTGTCCGTTACTGATCTGATCTTCTGTCTGATCTGATCTTCTCTCCGTTACTGATCTGATCTGCTGTCCGTTACTGATCTGATCTTCTGTCCGTTACTGATCTGACCTGCTGTCCGTTACTGATCTGATCTGCTGTCCGTTACTGATCTGATCTTCTGTCCGTTACTGATCTGATCTGCTGTCCGTTACTGATCTGATCTTCTGTCGGTTACTGATCTGATCTTCTGTCTGTTACTGATCTGATCTTCTGTCCGTTACTGATCTGATCTTCTGTCTGTTACTGATCTGATCTGCTGTCCGTTACTGATCTGATCTTCTGTCGGTTACTGATCTGATCTTCTGTCGGTGACTGATCTGATCTTCTGTCGGTTACTGATCTGATCTTCTGTCTGTTACTGATCTGATCTTCTGTCCGTTACTGATCTGATCTTCTGTCCGTTACTGATCTGATCTTCTGTCTGTTACTGATCTGATCTTCTGTCGGTTACTGATCTGATCTTCTGTCTGTTACTGATCTGATCTTCTGTCCGTTACTGATCTGATCTTCTGTCTGTTACTGATCTGATCTGCTGTCCGTTACTGATCTGATCTTCTGTCGGTTACTGATCTGATCTTCTGTCGGTTACTGATCTGATCTTCTGTCGGTTACTGATCTGATCTTCTGTCGGTTACTGATCTGATCTTCTGTCTGTTACTGATCTGATCTTCTGTCCGTTACTGATCTGATCTTCTGTCCGTTACTGATCTGATCTTCTGTCTGTTACTGATCTGATCTTCTGTCCGTTACTGATCTGATCTTCTGTCTGTTACTGATCTGATCTTCTGTCTGTTACTGATCTGATCTCCTGTCTCTTACTGATCTGATCTTCTGTCTGTTACTGATCTGATCTTCTGTCTGTTACTGATCTGATCTTCTGTCTGTTACTGATCTGATCTTCTGTCTGTTACTGATCTGATCTTCTGTCTGTTACTGATCTGATCTTCTGTCGGTTACTGATCTTCTGTCGGTTACTGATCTGATCTTCTGTCTGTTACTGATCTGATCTTCTGTCTGTTACTGATCTGATCTTCTGTCTGTTACTGATCTGATCTTCTGTCGGTTACTGATCTGATCTTCTGTCGGTTACTGATCTGATCTTCTGTCTGTTACTGATCTGATCTTCTGTCTGTTACTGATCTGATCTTCTGTCCGTTACTGATCTGATCTTCTGTCCGTTACTGATCTGATCTTCTGTCTGTTACTGATCTGATCTTCTGTCTGTTACTGATCTGATCTTCTGTCCGTTACTGATCTGATCTTCTGTCTGTTACTGATCTGATCTTCTGTCGGTTACTGATCTGATCTTCTGTCGGTTACTGATCTGATCTTCTGTCGGTTACTGATCTGATCTTCTGTCTGTTACTGATCTGATCTTCTGTCTGTTACTGATCTGATCTTCTGTCTGTTACTGATCTGATCTTCTGTCTGGTACTGATCTGATCTTCTGTCCGTTACTGATCTGATCTTCTGTCTGTTACTGATCTGATCTTCTGTCTGTTACTGATCTGATCTTCTGTCTGTTACTGATCTGATCTTCTGTCTGTTACTGATCTGATCTTCTGTCCGTTACTGATCTGATCTTCTGTCCGTTACTGATCTGATCTTCTGTCCGTTACTGATCTGATCTTCTGTCCGTTACTGATCTGATCTTCTGTCGGTTACTGATCTGATCTTCTGTCGGTTACTGATCTGATCTTCTGTCGGTTACTGATCTGATCTTCTGTCGGTTACTGATCTGATCTTCTGTCTGTTACTGATCTGATCTTCTGTCCGTTACTGATCTGATCTTCTGTCTGTTACTGATCTGATCTTCTGTCTGTTACTGATCTGATCTTCTGTCCGTTACTGATCTGATCTTCTGTCTGTTACTGATCTGATCTTCTGTCTGTTACTGATCTGATCTTCTGTCTGTTACTGATCTGATCTTCTGTCCGTTACTGATCTGATCTTCTGTCTGTTACTGATCTGATCTTCTGTCTGTTACTGATCTGATCTTCTGTCTGTTACTGATCTGATCTTCTGTCTGTTACTGATCTGATCTTCTGTCCGTTACTGATCTGATCTTCTGTCGGTTACTGATCTGATCTTCTGTCTGTTACTGATCTGATCTTCTGTCTGTTACTGATCTGATCTTCTGTCCGTTACTGATCTGATCTTCTGTCTGTTACTGATCTGATCTTCTGTCTGTTACTGATCTGATCTTCTGTCCGTTACTGATCTGATCTTCTGTCTGTTACTGATCTGATCTTCTGTCTGTTACTGATCTGATCTTCTGTCGGTTACTGATCTGATCTGCTGTCTGTAGATGATGTGCGAGGTGATGCCCACTATCAGCGAGGCGGAGGTCGGTGGGAATGGAGGCGCTCTCGGATCCGGCTCTCCCGGACAGACGGACTCTGAGGGTCACTTTGAGTCTCTTATGGTGTCTATGCTGGAGGAGAGAGATCGGCTGCTGGACACACTCCGAGAGACGCAGGAGAACCTGTGTGTGACGCAGAGCAAACTCCACGAGATCAGCCACGACAGAGACTCCCTGCAGAGACAGCTCAACAGTGCACTCCCACAGGTAACAAGATCACCACAGGTAAAACGCGTCACACACACTCCCACAGGTAACACGCATCACACACACGTCACACGCTCTGCCACAGGTAACACACGTCACACGCTCTGCCACAGGTAACACGCATCACACGCTCTGTCACAGGTAACACACGTCACACGCTCTGCCACAGGTAACGCACGTCACACGCTCTGCCACAGGTAACACACGTCACACGCTCTGCCACAGGTAACACGCATCACACGCTCTGTCACAGGTAACACACGTCACACGCTCTGCCACAGGTAACACACGTCACACGCACTGCCACAGGTAACACACGTCACACGCTCTGCCACAGGTAACACGCATCACACGCTCTGTCACAGGTAACACACGTCACACGCTCTGTCACAGGTAACACACGTCACACGCACTGCCACAGGTAACACACGTCACACGCTCTGCCACAGGTAACACGCATCACACGCTCTGTCACAGGTAACACACGTCACACGCTCTGCCACAGGTAACACACGTCATACACACTGCCACAGGTAACACGCATCACACGCTCTGCCACAGGTAACACACGTCATACACACTGTCACAGGTAACACACGTCACACACACTGCCACAGGTAACACACGTCACACGCTCTGCCACAGGTAACACACGTCATACACACTGTCACAGGTAACACACGTCACACGCTCTGCCACAGGTAACACACGTCATACACACTGCCACAGGTAACACACGTCACACACACTGCCACAGGTAACACACGTCACACGCTCTGCCACAGGTAACACACGTCACACACACTGCCACAGGTAACACACGTCACACGCTCTGCCACAGGTAACACACGTCACACGCTCTGTCACAGGTAACACACGTCACACGCACTGCCACAGGTAACACACGTCACACGCTCTGCCACAGGTAACACGCATCACACGCTCTGTCACAGGTAACACACGTCACACGCTCTGCCACAGGTAACACACGTCATACACACTGCCACAGGTAACACGCATCACACGCTCTGCCACAGGTAACACACGTCATACACACTGTCACAGGTAACACACGTCACACACACTGCCACAGGTAACACACGTCACACGCTCTGCCACAGGTAACACACGTCATACACACTGTCACAGGTAACACACGTCACACGCTCTGCCACAGGTAACACACGTCATACACACTGTCACAGGTAACACACGTCACACACACTGCCACAGGTAACACACGTCACACGCTCTGCCACAGGTAACACACGTCACACACACTGTCACAGGTAACACACGTCACACGCTCTGCCACAGGTAACACACGTCATACACACTGCCACAGGTAACACACGTCACACGCACTGCCACAGGTAACACACGTCACACGCTCTGCCACAGGTAACACGCATCACACGCTCTGTCACAGGTAACACACGTCACACGCTCTGCCACAGGTAACACACGTCACACGCTCTGCCACAGGTAACACACGTCACACGCTCTGCCACAGGTAACACACGTCACACGCTCTGCCACAGGTAACACACGTCACACGCTCTGCCACAGGTAACACGCATCACACGCTCTGTCACAGGTAACACACGTCACACGCTCTGCCACAGGTAACACACGTCACACGCTCTGCCACAGGTAACACACGTCACACGCTCTGCCACAGGTAACACGCATCACACGCTCTGTCACAGGTAACACACGTCACACGCTCTGCCACAGGTAACACACGTCACACGCACTGCCACAGGTAACACACGTCACACGCTCTGCCACAGGTAACACGCATCACACGCTCTGTCACAGGTAACACACGTCACACGCTCTGTCACAGGTAACACACGTCACACGCACTGCCACAGGTAACACACGTCACACGCTCTGCCACAGGTAACACGCATCACACGCTCTGTCACAGGTAACACACGTCACACGCTCTGCCACAGGTAACACACGTCATACACACTGCCACAGGTAACACGCATCACACGCTCTGCCACAGGTAACACACGTCATACACACTGTCACAGGTAACACACGTCACACACACTGCCACAGGTAACACACGTCACACGCTCTGCCACAGGTAACACGCATCACACGCACTGCCACAGGTAACACACGTCACACGCTCTGCCACAGGTAACACACGTCATACACACTGCCACAGGTAACACGCATCACACGCACTGCCACAGGTAACACGCATCACACGCTCTGCCACAGGTAACACACGTCACACGCTCTGCCACAGGTAACACACGTCACACACACTGCCACAGGTAACACACGTCACACGCACTGCCACAGGTAACACACGTCACACGCTCTGCCACAGGTAACACACGTCACACACACTGCCACAGGTAACACACGTCACACGCACTGCCACAGGTAACACACGTCACACGCTCTGCCACAGGTAACACACGTCACACGCTCTGCCACAGGTAACACACGTCACACGCTCTGCCACAGGTAACACACGTCACACGCTCTGCCACAGGTAACACACGTCACACACACTGCCACAGGTAACACACGTCACACGCACTGCCACAGGTAACACACGTCACACGCTCTGCCACAGGTAACACACGTCACACGCACTGCCACAGGTAACACACGTCACACGCTCTGCCACAGGTAACACACGTCACACACACTGCCACAGGTAACACACGTCACACACACTGCCACAGGTAACACACGTCACACGCACTGCCACAGGTAACACACGTCACACACACTGCCACAGGTAACACACGTCACACACACTGCCACAGGTAACACGCGTCACACACACTGCCACAGGTAACACGCGTCACACACACTGCCACAGGTAACACACGTCACACGCTCTGTCACAGGTAACACACGTCACACGCACTGCCACAGGTAACACGCGTCACACACACAGCCACAGGTAACACGCACTGCCACAGGTAACACACGTCACACACACCGCCACAGGTAACACACGTCACACACACCGCCACAGGTAACACACGTCACACACACCGCCACAGGTAACACACGTCACACACACAGTGTCATCATCTGGGTCTGTCAGGACCCGTGACCCCTCGGGTTATTGCTTTGTGATCGTCGTTGCAAGTCAAGTCACCTTCATTTATACAGCGCTCACCAATATAGATTACAGTGATAAAATGAAATTAAAATACCAGAGATAGTTTTGGCTTTACAGCAGCTCGAGAGTAAAGTTATTGTCCAGCTAAAGTTTTTGATTTTTTTCACTCCCATTGCAAAGATCATTAGTTATTAACTTAGGGTCCGCTAACACGACACCGTTTTAACTGAAAACAGAAAACTTTTAATGTGTTCTGGCTGTTAATTTGCACGGCAACAGTGTCTGGCTCGAGACAAACTTTGAAATCGCTTCCAAGGTGCAAGTTTTTTAAATTTTTGAAAAATGTATCATCTTAGTGTAAACTTCAAAAACGTGAATCTGTGATAACGGTGACAGTGTGCTCATGCGAATTATGTGTTTAGTCTATAGGTATATTATAGACTTATACATATGATTATGCAAATTACCAATTAATCAGGTCTCTGCATGGAAAACTCCTGCCAGTTGCATGAATTAACATCAGTGAATAATGCATTTCCATTGACAAAACACTTGTGAAGACTAGCAGAGGTCACAGAGTGAGGTGCAGCACGACTTGAGCTGCACAAAATGCTTGATATGAAGTGCTTCAGACTATCTTCAATACAGTGAAATATAGACCTTTAGCAATCTAAACAGGCTTTTGAACAGCTCCTTTGATAACCTGCTGGATTATATTATTGTCAACTATACCATCTTTCAGAATGGAACTTGAAGTCCGTTTAATGTTGTTTTGTGTTTCATGGCGCTGAAGGAATTTGCTGCTCTTACAAAGGAAGTGAATATGTGTCGCGAGCAGCTTCTGGAGCGAGAGGAGGAGATCGCCGAGCTCAAGGCAGAGAGAAACAACACACGCGTGAGTTCTCAGACCGCTACAAGTTTATAGAAGTTACATACAAAAAAAATATTTATGTACAAACCCCATTTCCAGAAAAGTTGGGAAATTTTGTAAAATGAAATAAAAGCATCAATCTGTGATTTTAATTCTCTTGAACCTTTTTTTTTTAACGGACAA
>NW_026607461.1:0-29173 GCF_029890125.1 Rhinichthys klamathensis goyatoka
AACTTCCTTTAGACTTGCTTGTTAAATGTTTCTAAACTTTTGTGCTTTATGTAGCATCTATAAAGCCCAATCAGACACAAAAAATACTCATTATATTTAATTAATTAATTATATGTGTGTGAACCATCCCCTGAAAACTGCAACTAACATCCCAAATGAAGCTAACACACAGACAGAGCCAGGTGACTTGTTTCAGGACACATGAAGACTGATAAAGAATTTACAGAGAGTTGTGACTCTCACTTAATTCTCGTTGAAAAGGACAAATAAACCCTTTTAATCCTATACATTCTATATATAACCACTTGAAAAATGTTTAAACACAATTTTCCCATCTGATGAATTTCCTTTTATAGGATTTGGCCTATATTAATTCAAACTCTTTTGGATTAATATTTCAGAATTGCATACCATGGTTAACTAAAATCACATGTAGCATGTTTGGTATCTATGAACTCCAATTTTCGTTCCCTATTAACATTACATTTTGCTAACTCTGTGACACATTAGTTTTATAAGAATCTTGAAGGTTCTTCTCTCAAACACCCAATCAAGTTACATATGCAAATGCCCTGCTAGAACAGGGGCATGTTCAAGCTAAAACCGGTGCGCAATGTTTTGCTACGGTTTCTGGGTTGAACGACATGTTTCCTGGAAACGGTGTGCAACGGGGTTTGAGATACGTTCCCTTTCAAGGCGGTAACTCAACATTACGTCAGCTGTGATGTATATGGGAACTCCTCCCTTCTCCACTTTCGCTGAAATCTTATGGGCTAACATGGACAGCTGGCTAATTGATGCGAAGCATGCAAATACTGACAGGTTCGCGGGCAGTATACATTGCATGGGCGTGACAATTACGTCAGAATTGTACGTATTTGTACAATCCCCCCCCCCCCATTCATCACTTCGCCTACTTCGGAGCTGGTGAACAAGACGACTCCATGACGCTCTAGGCGTCGGAAAAGGACTGGGCGTCTCAACTAGACCGCTCCGACCAAGAGGGCCCTGCAGACCTCGAGAAGGAGCTCGTCAGGGTCCTTGGCAAGGCCGTCACGGAGCTGGACCTCGCTTAGAACATTCTGGACGAGCCTGTGAAAAGCAAGTTAGACTCGTGGTTCCTCCAGTTGAGCCGCCGTCAGGACGCATCGAGGAGAAGAACCCCGTTTTTCCCAGACCTACATGAGCACGTGGTGAAGTCGTGGGCTGCACCCCAATCGGTGCGCACCCACTCTGCCACACAGGCCATGTTCGCGCACGTGGACGGGGCGAAAGCCCACGGTCGAGGAGACCGTTGCCGCGCACCTGTGCCCGTCTTCGTCTCGCTCCCAGCTGACGGGAGATGCTCTGACGTCGCGTTGGCCAGAAGCCAGGCTTTACTCGTTCCCTGCGGTGAATATTCTGCCTATGGTGTTGTGCAAAATCAGGGAGGAGAGAGCGTCAGTGATCCTCGTGGCCCCGAACTGGCCGAATCAGCCCTGGTTCGCTGACCTGAGAGAGTTAACCCCCTGAGGTCGGATGACGCGCGGGCGCGTCAACTCAATGTTTACTCAATGTTTCTATTAATATCTCCGCGATTGTGCAGCACACATAAATGGTTCTGATTTTGCCGTAATCGACAGATTCTCAGCTTCAACGTCCTTATTCTCGCGAGATCATATGTGACTCACACAGAGAGCAAGAGGGAAGACAAGATGGTCATTCACCGTGCGTGATTGGTGGGCTAGCTTGCCTGTCTGCATTTTGTGTGAAACCAACCAATAGATGCGGTTGAAATCCCTAAGTACCCTCCCATCTCCTCACAGTGAGGAAAATACCAGCTGACATGGAGAGAGAAAGAGTAAAAAAGTCCGCGAAAGAAAAAGTCCGCGAAAAAAACATGGCAAAAATATATATAAAGAAGAGGAAAAGTAAGAAGAAGACGAGGAGAGAAAATGGCGAAGACATTGACATTGAAAGACGCACTTGCGGCGATTTTGGATAGCAGCGACGAGGATGAAAGGCGAGTTTCCGAGCCTGATGGATTTTCTTCTGATGAAGATGAGGATTATGATCACAGAAGAGATCCAGTTGAGGACGGGTAAGCGTATTTATTTTATAAAAACCTCGTTCGCATGGTGACCATCTTGGCTAAAATAAGCTGCGCTGTGCTGCTTTGACAAATTGACTGTGCCTTTAGCAAAGTGTTTACTTTATGTAAAAGTTATTTTCTTGTGTAAAACCGGGGTACACTTACAAATAGTAACGTTGTAGGCTGTTCTTGCTGGTCTCCTTATGATAACTAATGTAATATTTATTCACCTCAATTCACAATTTGAATAACATTAGGCCTATCTCTTGTAGTGATGAATCGATATGGTTTGGCCATTGACCTTTTTTATCATATTGTTTATACTTGTATAGATGTGGCTTGATCTTTCATATAATTTTATTTATCTTTAGTAGGCCTATATTTATACTGAATGTAAAATTATAAATCTCTGTGGAGTTTTGAAATGGAAGAGACAGTATTCCCACATCTCATTCAGGTGTTATTTGCTGTGATTTGGGGTGGACAGGATAGCTAGCACATGTGATAAATTGGAATAACGTTAAAATAAGTCAAATCCTCACACATCTTCCACATTCTTGTTAGGTGGAGATTGGTGTGTGTGTGTGTGTGTGTGTGTGTGTGTGTGTGTGTGAGAGAGAGAGAGAGAGAGAGAGAGAGATGTAAACTTTATGTTTTTGTGTTTTTTCAGAGAGGATTCACAGCTACCAGGGCCCAGTGTAACACAGGCAGCCTCACCTGTGCCTGCCACCAGGTCACCACCAGCCCCTACACCGCAGTCATTCTCACCAGCCCGGCCAGCCAAGAGGTTCCGTACCCCCCAGCATCAACCAGCACCCCCACCTACACAGCAACCATCATCACCAACCCGGCCAGCCAAGAGGTTCCGTACCCCCCAGCATCAACCAGCACCCCCACCTACACAGCAACCATCATCACCAACCCGGCCAGCCAAGAGGTCCCGTAACGCCCAGCATCAACCAGCACCCCCACCTACACAGCAGCCATCATCACCAACCCGGCCAGCCAAGAGGTCCCGTAACGCCCAGCATCAACCAGCACCCCCACCTACACAGCAGCCAGCTCCACTGTCTTGGAAGACGGAAAAAGACCTAGACATCGCTCCCCCTGTCTCCAGGTTTCAACCAGCTCGAACACCAGGGCCACAGCTCAGCTCCACTTCCACATATACACCACTCGACCTCTTCAAACTTTTCTTCCCTGTACAAATCATACAAACACTGTGCCAAAACACAAACAAGCAGGCTGCTAAACAAATGGCACAGGGAAAGAAATATAAATGGTTAGATGTGAACATAGGGGAGTTTTACAAGTACATTGGACTGCTTCTGTACATGGCCATGGTGAAACTCGACAGCATTGCAGATTACTGGAGACAGAATCACTTCTTCTCTTTGCCACTTCCAGTGCAGATCATGCCACGGGACAGATACAGAGCACTTTCTTGGAACCTTCACCTTAGCGACCCTGAAGAGGATGTCCAGAACGACAAAAAAAAGGGCACAGCCGACCATGACAAACTTTTCAGACTGAAACCCCTGATGAACACCATCAAAAATGCCTGCAAGTCATTTTATCATCCTCACAGAGATGTGGCTGTGGATGAAAGAATGGTTGCATCAAAGGCCAAAACTGGGATGACGCAGTACATGAAGGCAAAACCGATAAAGTGGGGATTCAAGTTGTTTGTCTTGGCAGACTCACGGAATGGCTATACAGTGGACTTTTCCGTTTACACCGGCAAAAGTGACATCCCCTCTGGACATGGCCTTTCCTATGATGTTGTGATGTCCCTGGTACAACCAGGTTACCTTGGCACAGGCTACCACATTTACATGGATAATTTTTATTTAAGCCCCAAACTCTTCAGGGCTCTCCATGAGCAAAAATTTGCTGCCTGTGGGACCTACAGGGAGAACCGCAAGGACTGCCCTCGGACAACAAATAACGCCCTCACAAAAAAATCAGAAAGAGGCTCCATAAGATGGATCCGGGACGGGCCCCTCATCTATGTGAAATGGATGGACACGAGAGAAGTATCAGTCTGCTCCACACTTCACACAGCACACTCTGGTAACACTGTTCAGAGGAGGGTGAAACAACAAGATGGCTCTTGGACAAAGACATCAATCCCCTGTCCCACACCAGTTTTGGCGTACAATGAACACATGGGGGGAGTTGATCATTCAGACCAGCTCATTCAATATTACTCTGCACAACACAAAACAATGCGCTGGTACAGACACCTGTTTTACCATTTTCTGGACATTGCCACCACCAACAGCTACATCCTCCACAAGGAACTCTGTCTGGCCCAGCAAACAACACCCATGACACACAGAGCTTTCATGGAGGAGCTGACTGCTGAACTCTGTGGTAAGCCTCTTCACACTGCTCCGGTCCCAGTACCTGCAGGTCATATTCCTGTGCCAATTGCCGTTCATGCAGCAGATTCTTCCACAAAAGCCACCACAGGTCGCAGCAGGTGTGAGCATTGCCAAAGCCAAGGCCAGAGAAAGGACACACCTTGGAAATGCAGGGAGTGTGGTGTTGCGCTTTGCATGCAGCTGGACAGAAACTGTTTTGCAGCATGGCATGACAGCTGAAAAACTGAAACATGAAAACATGCACATTGTGTAAATATTGTAAATAGTGGTAAGTTTATATATATATATATATATATATATATATATATATATATATTTCTAATATATAGTTCATCTTTGGTTTGAATTTTTTTTTTGACATGTAAAACATGAAAATGTGTACATTTTGTGAATATTGTTAGTAGTGAGTTTTTTTCACAAAGTAAACATTTTGCTTGAAAGAAAGACCTGTTGTAATGCTACTTTTTCATTTGCACACATCCCATAAAGCTTGATATGTAGTAGGAAGTTATTTTAGTCCTATTTTATCTCAGTCCCTCTAACATTTGGTGAAGGTAGAGTCACAGACAAAACTTGTACTAAAAAACGATTTTTCAAAAATGTCACTTTAGACAATGATTATTCATTATCTACTATTTTATTCATATATTACACTCCTTTTGTGACCCTAAGACTTTGGGAAACCCATTTCAAGGACCAAAATAATTCGTCCACATGAGTAATGGTATGTTTTCACAAGAGATTTGAAGAATTTCAAAAATCGGACTTAAATTTTTCACCTTTTAGAGACAGATTATCCCTCTCTCTCTCTTTAGACAATTCTCCAGGACAAGTGGTGAACTCACCAGTAAGAGAGCTGGGTTTTCTCTGCACATTTTGATATAAAACATGTGGGATTATGTTATGTAATTACCTTTAAAAGGTGAATTTAATAAGATTTGTAAAATCGAAGGAAAAAGTGAAAAAATGCCCTTAGACCTCAGAGGGTTAATGGTGGCTCCCCCATGGCAAATCCCCCTCAGGAAGGACATGCTGTCTCAGGCGAAAGGCACGATATGGCACCCCAGCCTAGAGCTGTGGAACCTTCATGTGTGGCCGCTGCGGGGACCCTAAATGAGCGGGACACTCTGCATTCACGAGTGCTGAGCACACTCACGGAGGCGCACGCGCCTTCTACCGGGCGCCTTTACGCTCTAAAGTGGGGAGTGTTTACAAAAGGGTGCCAGGACATCGATATTGACACGGCGACCTGTCAGATGTTTTGCGCTTTCTACAGCACAGAATGGATAGCGGGAGTTTGCCATACACGCTGCAGGTGTATGTGGCCGCATTGGAGACTTACACGCGTTCTTGGTGAGCGACTACTGCATCTGTTTCGGACCTGGCGACTGCATTGTCACTCTCTGGCCGAGACCAGGCTACGTTCCGAAGTCACTCAACACACCGTTTATCTGCTGAGCCGTCAGCCTCGCGACGCCGACGCTCAGAGCGCTGTTTGCCCGGATTTGCGGATGTACGTGGATCGCTCGGCCGCTTTTCGTCAGTCGGACCAGCTGTTCGTGTGCTTTGGTGGATGTAATAAGGGACGTGCTGTTTCAAAACAGAGACTTTCTCACTGAATTGTGGGCGCTATTGCGTTGTCTTACAAATACCAGGGGAAAGATTGTCCCCTTAACATCAGAGCTCATTCTACAAGGGCGATTGCTTCCTCATGGGCCTGGGCTAGAGGTATGTCTGTCCAGGATTAATGTCTTGCTGCTGGCTGGTCTTCTCAGAACACATTCGCCAGGTTTTACAAGCTGGATGTACCCTCTGTAGCGACACAAGTACTTTCGGTGAGTTGAGCTTACTGAGTAAACGGAAATGTGATTCTGTTATAACCAGCGATGCAGTAGTTACCATAGCTGCTAACTCTGTGTTATGGTTAATAAGATTGATGCAGCTGTCACCGCAAGTGCCGTCGAAACTGTGTTTAACTCTCATGCTTGAGTGCTTATTGTGTCTGCCCTATTCAGTGCAGCCTTCATTTTCATTGCTTTGAGATATTTTGATAGGGTCGGATATTTTGATAGGGTTTTGATTAGTCTAGTTCCGCCTATCAGATGCGAGTACTCTTAGCGACGTGGCTATTGGTTAGAACTGTTTTGCTTACGTGTCAATTGGCCAGTTACAATTGGAGTAGCTACAATTTTTAAGAACACTTTTAAGTGTCGTTTATTATCAGTGGACACTTTTAGCAGTTTTGAAGTTCAAGTACTTAAGATAAGTACAGAGAATGCCCTTCTCTGTGCCTTGATTTATCGACGCTCCCTATTATAATAAGATGTTTCTGCAGGAATTTTCAGATTTTTTATCTTCTATGGTACTGTTGTCACGGTTCATGGATTCACGGTCTCGCCCTCGCGCTGTGAGTATGGTTGTGTGTGTGTATTGGTAGGCGTGGCTCGTTATTGCGGTTGATGAGCGGATCAGTGTCAGCTGTTTCTCATCACGGCACCCTATTTATTGTGTGTGAGTTTGTCCTGTCTTTGTCAGATCGTTGTCGAGGCTCTCTGGATTCACCCTTGTCTTCTGTCCAGTTCTCCTGTCTGATCGTTTTCCCGGATCGCCTGTTTCCCTGCCTGATTGCCTGGAGTCTGCCCATCTGCGTCCCTGCGTTGCCGGTGTCCTGCCAGAGACTGAGACTTCCGTCTGAACCTACTACTTCTATTCTTTTGTGAATAAAGAGTTGTTCATTGCACTTGAATCCTATCGTTCTTTCTGGCCCTGACTGACAGAACGATCTGACCACTATGGATTCAGCAAGCACAACGGAGCTACAGAATTTCCTCACGAGCAGTGCTGCACGGATGGATCATCAAGAGGAACAAGCGACGGCGACTGGTCGTGCCATGCAAGCACTGGTAACGCAGGTGTCCGAGCTCACCACTCAGATCAGGCCTTTCCTAACTGAGCATGCAACACAACTTCTCGTCCAGGCCCTGGTCATTTCTAGGCTTGATTACTGCAATGCTCTTCTGGCTGGACTTCCATCATGTGCAACTAAACCTCTACAAATGATCCAGAATGCTGCAGCTCGTCTTGTCTTCAACGAGCCCAAAAGGGCCCACGTCACTCCTCTGTTCATCTCTCTGCACTGGCTACCACTCGCTGCTCGCATCAAGTTCAAGGCTTTGACGCTTGCTTACAGATTGACCACAGGTTCAGCTCCCTCCTACTTCCACTCACTACTACAAGTCTACATCCCTACCAGAAGCCTACGATCGGTCTATGAGCGACGGGTCGTGGTACCATCACAGCGGGGCACAAAATCACTCTCCAGAACATTCTCATTCACGGTTCCATGCTGGTGGAATGATCTCCCCACCCTAATCAGAATCCCTGACAACATTCAAAAGACAACTGAAAACTCATCTCTTCCGGGAGCACTTAACATAAAAAAAAAAAAAAAAAAAAAAAAAAAAAAATCCTTTCCTCTAAATCCTCGCTTGCCTGGCTTATGCTACTCCGAGCTATGTCTGAACTTTGTATTTTGAGCACTTCTTGCGTTGCTTTTGCCTCTTCACGATGACTCGCTTGGTTTAGTCCTCAGTTGTAAGTCGCTTTGGATAAAAGCGTCTGCTAAATGACTAAATGTAAATGTAAATGTAGATCCAACAAATGAGAGCGTCCCCTGCGCCACCCCCGCCGACCGTTCCCCAGGACCCTCCGAACTTCCATCTGCACGAGCCGCGCATCCCTACCCCTGAGAGATATGCGGGTGAGCCCAATCTATGTAGAGCATTTTTAACGAAATGTTCCATTTTTTTCTCTCTTCAGCCACTTACCTTCGTCACTGAACAATCTAAAGTGGCCTTGGTGATGACACTGTTGTCCGGACGCGCGACTCAATGGGGAACGGCGGTGTGGGAGAATCAACATCACTGCTGTTCTTCGTTCCAGGCACTCGCGGACGAGATGAGACGGGTGTTTGACCGCGCGATCGTGGGCCGCGAGGCGGCGCGCAGACTCACTGAGTTGCGTCAAAACAACAACACCGTCTCGGACTATTCCATCGAATTCCGCACCCTGGCGGTCGAGTGCCACTGGAAGGAAGATGCGCAGTGGGACGTCTTCCTGCATGGGTTGGCTGACCGTGTTCAAAGAGAAATTTACACCCTGGAGATACCTAGGAGTCTCGATGAACTTATCAGCTTGGCGTTAAGCGTGGACGCTCGTCTTCAACAAGGAGGGAATCGTTCACGTCGGGGTTTGGTTCCGGAGTTTCCGGAATTCGCCAGCGCCAGAGAGGAGAACACGGTCAGCTCCTCATTCGATCAAGAACCCATTCAGGTTGGTCGAGCTCGGCTTTCCCGGGAGGAGAAGGAACGTCGGAGAGCTAGAGGGTTATGCATCTACTGTGGCAAGGCTGGACACTTTCTCGTCAACTGTCCAGTAAAAGACCCAGCCCGACAGTAGAACGGAGGTTACTGTTGGGTGGGCTTTCAGGTATTAAATCCTCATCAGCGACTCTCCTCCCGGTAAGACTGCGATGGGCAGACCAAGACCACACCTGCCAGGCCCTGGTGGATTCTGGAGCGGAGGGCAATCTTATGGACTATGCTCTGGCTAGACGTCTCTAGATTCCTATCATCACACTCCAGCACCGCATCACCGTTAACGCCCTGAACGGACAGATACTTCCAGGGATTACTGAGGAGGCTGGTGTCCTTACTATCATTACCTCTGGTAACCATACCGAGAGAACTTCATTTTTACTCACTAACTCTCCTTTTGCACCTGTAGCAACAATGACTTGTTTTGGGGAATTATTAATTCAAATGGGGACTAATATTCATAAGTTAATGAATATGCATTATCACGTACACAAATTAGATTATCCCAAAATAGGGAATGACTAAACATCATGTATATGAATAATTAACACGATTGCTCGTAGTAATTATTAATATAGATCAGCAAAATCAGATCAGTTATCAGAGTAAATTTACATGTGCTTACAATCTAGTTTATCCTTCCAGCTGTCCGACCGGCGGACTGGAGCCGAAAACTTGCTTATATCACAATATTACCTGCCTGTACACAGAGGGAATACTTTCCTGTGGCCACAAGGAAATATTTTCTCGTGTACGGCACTTTCAGATATTTCAAATAATTAAACTACTCAAAGTAGTCAATAATAAAGCTTTTGTAGCTAGACCAGTCATTTCATTGACTTGTAAATGAGCACTTCAGGATCAATCAAGAATATGGTTTTAATAATTGAAACTACGGATACAGAATTCTACATTTAAACACGGGATACATGTATGTACAGTCAAACAGTAAACTAATGAGACAGACGAATAACAAACAGGAGTGAGAGAGAGAGAGAGTTGCGAGAGAGAAAGATTGGGAGAGAGAGAGAGAGAGAAAGAAGATGAGAGATCTTCTGGTTTGGCAAAATTCATCACAGACACAAAACCTTTTTAGACCACAAGAATCAACAGATCTTAAATAAGCATAGTAAAACGGATACTTGCACAGGTAAAGCTCTTTGGTGGGGCTGATCTGAAGAAAGCGTGTGTGTGTGTCTCTGTCATGTGGATGCCGAGCGTTCGGGTTCGTCCAGCGAGCGCGGCGTGTTTGAATGTCCTTGTAGGTGAAGCTTGCCAGTCTGGCTGTGTTCATTTTCTTCGCGAGAAGACATGAACAGAGGAGACTTCGAAAAAGATAAAATAAACTTGAAGAACACAAAAAGAGAAACGATGGATCATCACACTAAGGCGAGGTCCAGATGCACGAGGAGTCACATGATGAAGCATCGAAGAGCAGGAAGAGCCAGGGAGTTTAGGAAGAGAGTTCTCAGGAAGGTTTCAGAAGCAACTGAGTTGGAGTGAGCGCGCCGACATATATCACCTGGGAGAAATCCCGCCTCTCCCTGTCGGCTTGGCCAATCGGAGAGTTGGAAGTCACAGGCGGGAATTCAGTTTTTATTACTCTTTGTCTGAGAGCGCACGCTCCTCATCTCTGTGTGCGAGCGGGGAGGGTTTACAGTCTAAAGACACTTCGATCTTGGATGAGAGTAAAACTGATCAAAAATACACTTTACTCAATATTTGTATGCATATTCGCGTTGTTCACGCCACGAGTGTTTTACAGGTAGTAAGAACGTTATTGTAAGAGGAATACACAGATATATTCAAAATGCATAATGAAGGTATTTATGATTCACTTTATAATACGATAACGTCATAGTTATTCCCATGTGACATGGGCAAACAGACACACATAAAAACACATCGAATACATCTGGTTAAATGTCTTTCAGTGAGGATATTGGAGAAAGATTTGTGTGTGTGTGTTGGAATGGGTAATTGTTCGTCAGCATTCAGGCAGCATTGTGAATTGACTTACTCATTGCACAATGCTCTGTTGTGAGGTGATCACATCAAGGAGACCCTAAGGGGTCGCGTGGCCTTCGGCCGGACTCGTGATCTCATCTCGAGTCACATGTCCAGAGCTGGCTCAACTCGTAAGCAAAGCATTCCGTTGTTCATTCATTAGAGAAAGATGCTGCATGTGCGAGTCAGAGTCAATGATTTAATCAATTCAAAACACTATCCCCTTTGTTTCACGAATGGAAGTTAAGGGGAACTTAACTACATTAGAATCTAGTTAATTCACTCCAACATACCAGAGCTGGCTCAACTACCGATCTGATTATCACTACATTCCCCCTTTTGGCGGTTTGGCAGGACCCGTGTGGGCGGCCTCGTTAAACCGTCACATTGGTCAGATGGTAGGTAAGTCATGAAAGTAGGATGGCAGGTGGAACCTGATGGCAGGATAGCAGGTAAGTCATGAAGGTCGGATGACAGGTGGTTGTTAGGACTGAGGGCTCAGCCCGATGAGGTTCGGCGTGGTCTCTGACTTGGCTCCCCCTTTTCCGGGGATGCTGTCTGAGACCTTCAGGCACGGCTTTTGTGAGCTTGGCTGAAGATGTTTGCATCTCGTTGAGTCTCCTTTGCAGAGTGGAGGCCAAACCTAGTGTCAGAGTGTGGCCGGTTACCGTAGAGATGCACCGCGCAGTGTCGGCTGCGGTCCAGGCTTGGACCACAGGTGCGGTAGTCAAGACTGGCGGTCGAGACAAAGCTTGGAGGGCTGTGTCGATAGGAGCAATGTCAATTCACTGGGACCCCCTTTTGCAAACCACAATTCCCGTTCTGGAGTTAGGGTGACAGTGTGGTTCCGGAAGAAGGATGGGGTTTCCAGTTCTAATCTGTACTCTTTGCTTGGAAGATGGAACAATGTCAGGTCATCCAGGTGGAGGATGGCACCTTTCGGTACTTGAAACCACACGCTCTGGTTAAGCAAGGTGACACGGGTGGCAGTGTCATGTTGGTTGTAAGTGAGAGTAGCTATTCGCACGGGAGTGTTGACGAGCCATCTGTCACCTACAGTCTCTGCTTGTATCTCGGTGACTTGTGTGCGAGGCTTGGCTTCTGCAAGGCACCGTGTGTCGCTGATCATGGGTTGCAAACCGCAGATTCCGTCAGTGTTGTCTTTGAGGAAGGGTTTACTAGGGCAGAGATAGTGAATGTCTTTGGTCGTGGGCTGCACATGTGGGCCAGGTGCAGCGGTGTGTCGCTGGTCATGTGGTAGGCCACCCCGTCCGGGGCTGTGACCAGCGGAGTTTGAGCAAAGTCTTTCTGGAAGACAGTAAACAGCTGTTTCATGGATTTTACTGTCTGGTTCAGCAGAACACTGTGAATGTTGAGAATTACCACAGTTCCCATCAATGTCTTTCCGATGGTCTGAAGGGATGCACTCTGTGTTGTGAGTCGCAGTCTTAGCTGTGGGACCTCAGTCCGAATTTCAGTCACATGGTTCACTGCATTGGCACTGGGCATACCAATGCTTAACAGAGTTCTGACAGCAGCGTCGGCTCCGAGCAAAGCTCCCAGGAACCGTTTGAAACGGTGGTTGTGTCCACCTAAGTCCGCTTGTGTGACAGTCATTTTATCAAGTTGGTTGAGCATGTGCTCGGCCTTGGCCTTGGCGTGAGCGAGGGAGTCCTCTGTCCATCGGGCATGGGTCCAGCTGTACAGCTGGGCTGCTGTGCTGGGGTGAGGTGCTCTGCAGACGTTGCGGGGGTTGCGTCGAACACGCACTTTCTGGGTTTGGGTCCTGCAGTTGGTGATCAGGAGTTGTTGTCCTCTCCGGACGATGCCTGCGGTCGGACCTGGTGAGATGTCCGATTGCGGCTGTCCTCTGGTTGGCTGGAGGCACAGACATCGCGAACCACAGCAGCATCCTGGTAAGAGTGAAAGGGAGAGAGAAAGAGAAAGGGAGGAAAAATTTCAGCGAGTGTCGTCCTTGGTTGGCTAGGACAGTCTTTTCGCTTTGAGGACGCCGGTATGCCACTTGCTTCGGTGTCTTGCAAGTGTCTCTGGTGCTGAGCTGTGCAGCACGTGGTGCATCCAGGGCGTACATTGTCATGACCCCCCTTTTGCACTGTGGCACCACAAGCTGTGGCGCAGTGATGGCATCAGGTGCAGAACGGTGAATGTTGTCCTGTGTACGTAGCATGTGCTTGTCGACGTAAGGTGACAGGGGCACCGGTTGTCGCTGGGTGCAGACGGCGTCCGTGGGTGGTTGGAGGGGTATGAGAGGTGGTTTCTCATAGTGTCCATTGTTTTGTCACAGTCTTTGGTAGCTAGAAGGTTAAGGTCAGGTGAAGCAGGGGCTCTGTGACATTTGGTCATACTTGTGGTGAGAGACTAATGCATGACCCTAAAAGTTCAGAACCACAGTTTAATGGGTTCGCTAGACATGTAGCATAAAGTTAGGTGTTACATGTGTATCTAGCTAGTGATGTGTATCTAGCTAGTGATGTGTCTCTTGTATCTTTATCATCTTAGCTGTGGATGTTAGGAGGCTAAGACTTGTGTGGTTCCGAGAGTATTTCCTGGAGAGGGCATAGCCGAGATGAAATAAATTACTTAAGATGGTTCATACGACTAAATTATTTCTCTGGACTTAAGTAGTGGTTCACTACGGCTTGACGAAGTGAATGATGGGGAGAAAAAGGACAGCTTTCCTATTCAAATTATGCTTATTATCAATCCTTTGGACTATAGTTGTGCCCTAGTAAATTGTTGAAATTACTTTTGTTGCAGGGTCACAAAAATGAGTGCACTTGTTGAAAGTAAACACAATCACAAATAAAGGTGTCTCTGTTTCCTTTCTGGGTCCAATGGGAAATGGAACCACATTCGAACAAGGGAGGAAATTAAATTAACTCATATAGATGACCAAATAGACAGGGGAATAGCTGACTGCTATTATTATCAAAGTGGGAAAAAGAATAATAAAATAAAATAACAATAAATAAATAAGTAAGTAAATAAATAAGTAAGTAAATAAACATAAAGTAAGTAATCAAAACAGCGGTAATGATTTGAATGTGAGAATAATCAGTAGCGCTAGTGACTAAACTTTGGATTTGTTTGCACCAACACTCCACAGTGGGTTACAGCGGTTGCTTGTTCAAGGCCACACTCTGTGTGTCCCTCCAAATGTTTAGTCAACATGCTGTTGGAAATTCTCATTACTATACGAATTCTTCTCTAGCTGCACAGTTAACATGTAGTTAAACTTAAGTTTAATTGACAGGACATCTGCAAATTTAGCTTACAGCGCTCAGCCAGGACTATGGTTAATTAGTGAAGGTGAAAGTTTAGCTGAGAAGAATTGAAAGTAAGGAAAGTGAGGAATTACAAACCCTAACTGGGGTAAAAGAAAGTATTCTAGAATACTTTGAATTGTGTAAACAAAAGCTGCAATTAAGGCTTCCAGTGAATGATGCTAACTGCTAACTGTAGAAGTTATTATTTAGCTTAGCCTAAGCTGGGTGAATGCTAGGGTAGGTTAGCCTAGCCATGTAGGCTGGTTTGTTTACAACGTGACATCACAAGTTAGCACTTCCTGTGACCAGTTGTTGTCATGGGAACCAGAGCATGTCAGAACAATTCAACAGTATCTGCAGAGTGTCTGCACATTTTACTGAGTTATGCATGTTTAAACGGGTTAAAAGGGGACTCCTATACTTTAAGTCTTTCAAGAACTTGGTGTTACATTCAGTAAAATGCAAATGTGTTTTGGCATTTGTTACTTTTACTCATGGAACTCTTCTCTTTACTTTAAACAACTTATTCTATTTGTTTACAGAGTAAGAAAATAGATTATCTGTAAGTCAAAGCTTGTCTAAGCCTATATAGTTACGTCCCTCTTATGCATAAAAGCAGAGTTTTCAGCTAGTGAACAGTTTTGACCGCTAGGTATCACTCTGCTTGTAGATGCAGCTAAAATTTAGGTTTTGGTGAGCACACACACAAAAGGTTTTGATTATCTTAGTAGATGTGCATTAAGCAGCGTCGACTGATGACTGGTTTCTTACATGTCATAACCTATTACTTAAAACAAAAACAAAAAAATTGCTGTTGGTTCTTTTCAGATGTTATACTTCGAGAGTAACAAAATAGAGTAAAAACAAAAATAAGAGATAGGATGAAACCAGAAATGAAGAGGAAGAAAGGAGTGTTTTACCTATTTAACCACGGGAAGTGTTTGCAGTTTTGTCTGGGGCCTACTGTGCGTTTGTGTTAGCCGTACTTCATGTACTTAGCTAGGTGCTAAGGAGTGAGGAGGGGTAAAACACAGACAGGAAGTAGAATGTTAATGACCTGTGTAACTCGCTAAGGAAACAACAGTCGCTAGATATTGTAATCCTATAGAGAGAAAGAAGATGAGGATAGTGACTAGTGATAGTGACTTTATCTAGAATAAAGTAAAGGTAAAGTTAAAACATCCTTATAGCTCTAGGAGACTAAAGGGAGAGCGTATTAGGTAATGTAATTAAATTTCAAATCTAGTTAAGCTTTATTTAGCTGAATAAGGATTCAGGCTGAAACCAAAGTAAATAAATTGAAATAAAATCAAAATAAAAGGGGTAACCATCCAGTGTTCTCATAGCTCTAGTAACTAGAATGTAAATCGACTAAGCAAATTGATTTAATTAAATCCCAAATTTAATTTAATTCAACTGAACTGAGTGGGAATGTTCAGGCTCAACAGGTGTAAACACTCACAAATAAAATAGGGGTCGCCTTAAGTCAAAATAAAATAAATAACAAATGAAAACAAAAGTATCTGGGTTTCAATTTGAAAGTGAAAGTGAAACCAAGAGGGAGGGGGTCAAGAGGTGGTTAAGCAAAGTCTTTATTGTGTCAGAAGCCCGCATGTCCGCTATTTTGGTTGTTGTAACCAGCGGAGCCAGCGGAAGTGGCTCTGAGGTAGGCAGTTTAGTTCGTAAAGTTGCCAAGCAGTGTTTATTCACCTCAACCTTGAGGGTTGAAAGTGGCCCCAGCTTGTTGTTTAATGCGCCAGGTTTGGCAAGGGCATGTGTTTGATCATATAGCTGCAGGTCAGTCATGACCTTTGGGCAGCAGGTGTCAAAGTCTTTAGTGAACTGTAAGGTGCAGGGTAGCACAGTTGAACCTTGACCTGGTGCTGAGTCTGTGTCTTTTCATGGCTGGCTGTGGGAGTTCCCATGATCTCTGTGGCCTGCCAGTCTGGCTCTGGTGACCTGTGTGACTGGAGGGGCCAGGTTCTCGCACTTGAGCCCAAACTTGCAGTTGTTTGAAGTCTATTAAAGGCTCAAATCGATCTAACAGATCTTTGCCAATTCGAAGTGGAAAAGTGTTCATTTGTGAGATGAGCACGGGATGGACTAGACTCGAAGGACCAATTGTCAGGTGGATGTGAGCTACCTGTTCTAGCCAGATGTTGTTCTGGCTGTACGGCTGTACGCTCAGCTCACACGTTTGAGATGTAAGAGTTCGATCTTGTCTCTTAGCTTTGAGTCTTTCAAAAAGTTCAGCTGATATCAAGATGAGGTCTGAGCCTGTGTCTAGCAGGGCTTTAATGCTCAAATCATTGTCTATCGTGATGGCTAGGTAGAGTTTTCGGGCCACCCCCCCCCCCCCTTTTGGATCAGGTTTCCCAGAAGTCTTGGCGTTGGGGCTGGTGTGTTGATCGATGGGCGGTTAGGGCCGGTCTTGTGTGGGTCGCTGCGGAGGCAGGTAGCCAAAACAGCATTTCTTGGTCTTTCGGGACTTTGGTCCCAGTTGTGTGACACTGTGCTGTCATGCTCAGGCTGTGCAGCGGTCAGCTGTGGTGGCTGGGTGATGCTGTCACTTTGTGATGTGACAGTTAGCTCTGTGGTTTGATGCTGACGAGCAGTGTTCTGGGTGCCTGTTTCAGGTCTTTGGCTTAGACATCGGATGTCTGGCTTGTCCCTCTTGTTTCTCTTGTGGGATCTCATGTGCAGAGGCTCTCTCAGCACCTTCAGGATCTCTGCCGTCTCTGACGTGGCTGCACTGTTTTTATCTGATGTGTGCTCAGACTCGTGCTTACCCGTGGCATGTTGAGAGGGGTACCGCTCCGAGCTGTCTGGGCTTGAGTCTCTTAGTGATGGGGGTCGGCTGTTTCTGGGTCGCCGGCTGGCTTCCCAGAATCTTTCAGAGCGCTCGCTCTGGTGCCTTGGACGAGCACCATCACGGCTGTGCTGCCCTCTGCTGGCCTGGAACGGTTCTGACTCTCTGTGAAAAGGGCTATGGTGTTGTGGGGCGCCCTCTAGAGGCAGCTCTGAGTAGTGTTCAGAGACAGAGTAGATTGTGTGGTCTTTCAAAGTCTTTTCGGACACAATCTTTTGCTTAATGTGAGCTTTGTGGGCCAAGTCTCGTAGCTGTTGGGTAGACATGCTACGGGGAGAGGCCAGGACACCTAGGTGATGACTCACCGTGGGATCCAGATTTCGGAAAAACAGAGTTCTGAAGTTGAAATCTTCTTCCATACCTGGGTGATTTTGGGCTCCAAAGTAGGCTTGTTGGAGTCGGTTGTAGAAGGTCTGTGGGGTTTCAAGTCGGGCTTGCTTGAGGTCCATGGCGGTGAATAACCCTTGGTCTGATTCTGGATCAGAGAATTCACGGATCAAAGCTTGTTGCAGCTGCTGGTAGTCAGTTTTGACAGTGTCTTTTTTTTTGACGATCTAGGAGGCTGGGCATCTCACGGCTGGACGTAATCCTTATCAGGTAAAATCTGTCCCACGCGGTTGCGTTGGTAACAGTCTGTAAGTGAAAGTCAATGTCTTGCAGGTAGGCGTGCACGTCGTGGCCTCTTGCAGGGTTCGAAGTGAACGTCGGGATGTTTCTGGCCAGCTTGTCAAGTTCTTTGGGAGCCATGCCGTGGTTAGTGGCAGGGGTTCTTTGGAAAGGCTCTCCCCCTTTCGCTGACAGGGGTTCTTGTGGGCTGGCTGGTGGTGTCTTGAACGGTGGACTTTCGCCCCCCCTTTTCAGCTCTGTGCGAACAATGTCAAGTTCGTATTCGAGATCTTGTCTCTGCTGAACAAGCTCGTGGATTTTAGCTTGGGCCGCTTGCAAGTGTTTTTCGCAGGCCTTGGCTTTAGTGTCTATTTCTTTTAGTTCAGTCTCTGCTCTTGCAAGGAGAGCTTCACCGTTTTGGAGTTTCATGTTGAGCTCCTCTCTGGTTTCTTTCTCTGACTGCTCTTTTCGGTCTGTGTGTAGACGAGGATCAGACAGGGCAGTTTGAAGTCTTTCCACTTCCTTCTGTAGCTTGGGGTTGGTGTCATCCTCTTCCTCGGTTTCGAGGAGTAGTTGATCTAGACGATTGACGATCTGGGCCTCCTCCGCTTGCATCTTTAGCGTTGCTCCTTCATGCTCCAGGGCGATGCGGCTCCTTTCGTGGAGGCGTGCTTGTGCGATGAGCTTGTGAGCGAGGTTTCCGACGTGTCGGGCCCAGTCTTTGTCGTTGTAGCTTTGGCTCGGTTTGTGAGCCAACAGCTTGTCCAAGTCGGCGTCCAGCTGCTCTTGGCTCGGGGGCTCTGAGTCACTGGCGACCTTGGGCAGGAGTGGAGGTGTTGTGGATCTCGGCCATGTCTCCAGGTTGTCCCAGCGGGCTGCGGGACTGGAAGACCGGAACATACTGGTTCACTGCGGGCGAGATGGAGCACAGCACACACACACAAGAAAGCAAAACCACTGCAAGTTCGTTTACGAGCTAATGAATTATGCTAATACGGCCTAGGCCGTCTATGAGAATTTTGGCTAACTGATGCAGACAGTTAGATTGGGACAATTTGCGTAGGTCAGCGCAGGGCCTAAATAAAGATTTTTGACAGGGCGGCAGCCTAGTGGGTCACGTGGTGACGCTAGCTGCTCAGTGGTCGATCTGTTATTTAGCTGTCCTTTGTGTCATAGGTTCTGTCTCTAGGTGAACTGAAAGAAACAAATCACAACAGAACGGAAAAATAGCGAGATAGAAAAGATTGCAGTAAAATTAACAAAACAAATCAATAGGTCTGTAATAAAATGGGAGATATACT
Organism: Rhinichthys klamathensis goyatoka; assembly: GCF_029890125.1. Taxonomy (NCBI): domain Eukaryota; kingdom Metazoa; phylum Chordata; class Actinopteri; order Cypriniformes; family Leuciscidae; genus Rhinichthys; species Rhinichthys klamathensis. The sequence continues at coordinate 18,905 of NW_026607461.1, forward strand.
AACACAGAGAGTGTTACAGGGGATAGGGAGGCCTGAGCCTGCTATCCAGCTGGATTTATAGCCGGGCCCACGGGCTAGTGGGTTTACCGGTGGAAAGCCTAGGAAAAAGGGGTGTGGCTTAGAGAAGAGAAAATGGGCTCAACACTTAAATGGCTGGGGGAATATCTAATATTCTGTGGCCTATCCTAAGTGGATGGATTTTACCTTATTTAGTTTGCCTGGGTGAATTGAGGTCACTCTGGTTGGAGCCAGCGTCGTGGTTAATCCTTCCGTCGTCCCCACGCTCAACCGCCATGTCCTCGGGCCTCTCTGTTCATCTGTACCAAGGTGCGTTCCTCTCAAACAATCTGCGACTTTGGAGTGCCAGATTTCTGATGACACAGTTTTATGTGTCGCACCAATGGAGAGAGACAGAAAATTCCGAGACTCACTCACGGCCAGTCAGACAAACCAGCTTGCCGGAAACCAGCCAGAGATGACCGTCAAATCACCACAGCGCCCTGGGGAATTCTACGTACAAATACAGAACAGGATTTAGCAAGCGAAACTCAAAGTGAATTAAGGTTTTCTTGTTTAACCCAATGGAGTAATTATGTATGTAGAAATAAAGGCAAAGACTTTATTAAATAATAGTAAACAAAATGAAATTACGATAATGTTGGTAATTATCAAAATGACCCAAACCCAAAAAGAGAAAATAGAAAATAAAGAAAGCCCAGAGGGCACAAAGGAGGAGGCAGGCTTGTAGTAGCGTGTTAGTGCCACAAGAATAGACAAACTTAATTCAAATTTAATTCAAAGAGGGTTAAATTAAATTAAAATAAGCATGTACGAAGAATTAAAAGGAACATCAGAATAATATCAAATAATCACTAATGATAGCAGCGAAGTATCATCCATAATTATTAGATAATCAAAACGAAAGGTAGAGAGAGAGCAGGCTGAACGCAGGAGGAAGTGAACCGTAGTAGTGGGTTTTTGCCACCAGGGGGCGCACTTGTGGTTAGCCTGGTTGAATCAGCCACCTTAATTTAAATTCAAAGAAGTTGAAATCAAATCTAAATAAACGTGTAAGGAAATGTAACAATCAGAATGATATCCTACAATAGTCCCGATACACTGAAGTATCAGTCCTATTTATAAAATAATCAGGAGAGAAAGACGATATACATGCACACTCCCAGATAGTGAAAAGGGGAAAAGAGTGATACCGATTTGGTATCCACAAGGCCAAACAGTGGCGCTGTTTCCTCCAAGTGGATATCAGTGGCTGACAGACCAACACAATCTAAATTTTAAGTTCAAACTGGTCTCGAACCAAATTTAAATATGCGTGTAAGGGGATTGAAAAGTCAAGATGATATCCTATAATAATTAACGACAACAGTGAAGTATCGTCAATAATTATACCATAGTCAGAAGGGAGAAAAAGGAATAAAACAATTCACAACGGAATGGAAAAAAGAGAAAAGAGAAATTGACATGAGAAACTTAATTCAAATTTAAATTAGGAATTTGATATTCCAAACCAAATTTGAATAAGTGTAAGACGAGTTAAAGATCAGAATAATATCTGATGATAATCACGATTACTGTAAGGTATCAGTGATGGCACATAAAATAAAACCAACTGGAAATTGACCACTTCAAAACAGAATGAAAGCAGGAAAAGTGATAAACCGACTTAGCAGGGGATGCCACGAGGGGGCGCCCTTTTTTAAGTGGGTATCAGTGACTGAGCTGAGAGTCTTAACTTAAATTTTAATTAAAATCTTGTTTGAATCAAATTCAAAATAATTGTACTCAGTTAGAGGCAGGAGAATCTAACATCCAATAATATTTAGCATAAGCAGAGTCAATGCACATATACATTGAAGTTAGACCGTAAAGTTCATATTCACAGGGAAAGTGAAAAAAACAAGATAGAATTTGAAAACAAAGTGACCTGTTTGTGAATGCCCACACGATGGCGCAATTTTTATTTTATTTTCGCGCAGAATGATGTCACGGAGCGGAAGTAATCTGGAAGGCTGCCCTCCAGTGTTTGTCAGCGGAACTACGACCACTCGGCTTAAAAGTGATTTAAATCTGAGGGTGTTTCTATGCGTCAGTTGTCTGCAACAATCACAATTATTTCAAAATCTCGGCGGATTTTTGGTGCTATATTTCACAAAAGTGTGTGGCAGGATTACTTCGCTGCACTACACGTAAATTGTTGACAACAGGAATTATTCATCTGTTGCTTCGGCTCCCGTACACACAATCAATATAACACTTATGATTCAAATGTGTTAGGTTTACAATTGGTTAGCTAAGCCAATTTCTACCAGGAGTTATCGTTAATCTAACGATTATATATCAGGCCTTTTACTACTGAATCAAAGGAATCTCGCTCTGATCAGATTTACGTCTCACACTAAATAGAGATTTCTTCGTCTTAATAGGCGGTTTTAAACATATTAAAATGTATCACCTGCAGAGAGTTTTTTTTTAATCTCTTAACAGGACATCTGTAATATTGAGTACACTGCAGTGTACTCAGCATTTAACAGTGATAAAAACATGTCTATGCATATTTTAGCAGCTGTTAAAATTTAACGTTACTGGCTGACGTCGGGTTTTTGCCTGTCAGTTAGGAGTGAGTTCGCTTTGCGACTTATCTCACAATTTCAAAATTCCATAGCGTGCGTGCACAAAATTATTAATAACCATATAAATAGATTGCAACTGAATTTGCTCATAAAACAACGTTTGAAATGTGCTAAGCGTTCTCCACCAAGTTAATGTAGCAACAATGACTTGTTTTGGGGAATTATTAATTCAAATGGGGACTAATATTCATAAGTTAATGAATATGCATTATCACGTACACAAATTAGGTTATCCCAAAATAGGGAATGACTAAACATAATGTATATGAATAATTAACACGATTGCTCGTAGTAATTATTAATATAGATCAGCAAAATCAGATCAGTTATCAGAGTAAATTTACATGTGCTTACAATCTAGTTTATCCTTCCAGCTGTCCGACCGGCGGACTGGAGCCGAAAACTTGCTTATATCACAATATTACCTGCCTGTACACAGAGGGAATACTTTCCTGTGGCCACAAGGAAATATTTTCTCGTGTACGGCACTTTCAGATATTTCAAATAATTAAACTACTCAAAGTAGTCAATAATAAAGCTTTTGTAGCTAGACCAGTCATTTCATTGACTTGTAAATGAGCACTTCAGGATCAATCAAGAATATGGTTTTAATAATTGAAACTACGGATACAGAATTCTACATTTAAACACGGGATACATGTATGTACAGTCAAACAGTAAACTAATGAGACAGACGAATAACAAACAGGAGTGAGAGAGAGAGAGAGTTGCGAGAGAGAAAGATTGGGAGAGAGAGAGAGAGAGAGAAAGAAGATGAGAGATCTTCTGGTTTGGCAAAATTCATCACAGACACAGAACCTTTTTAGACCACAAGAATCAACAGATCTTAAATAAGCATAGTAAAACGGATACTTGCACAGGTAAAGCTCTTTGGTGGGGCTGATCTGAAGAAAGCGTGTGTGTGTGTCTCTGTCATGTGGATGCCGAGCGTTCGGGTTCGTCCAGCGAGCGCGGCGTGTTTGAATGTCCTTGTAGGTGAAGCTTGCCAGTCTGGCTGTGTTCATTTTTTTTTCGAGAGAAGACATGAACAGAGGAGACTTCGAAAAAGATAAAATAAACTTGAAGAAAACAAAAAGAGAAACGATGGATCATCACACTAAGGCGAGGTCCAGATGCACGAGGAGTCACATGATGAAGCATCGAAGAGCAGGAAGAGCCAGGGAGTTTAGGAAGAGAGTTCTCAGGAAGGTTTCAGAAGCAACTGAGTTGGAGTGAGCGCGCCGACATATATCACCTGGGAGAAATCCCGCCTCTCCCTGTCGGCTTGGCCAATCGGAGAGTTGGAAGTCACAGGCGGGAATTCAGTTTTTATTACTCTTTGTCTGAGAGCGCACGCTCCTCATCTCTGTGTGCGAGCGGGGAGGGTTTATAGTCTAAAGACACTTCGATCTTGGATGAGAGTAAAACTGATCAAAAATACACTTTACTCAATATTTGTATGCATATTCGCGTTGTTCACGCCACGAGTGTTTTACAGGTAGTAAGAACGTTATTGTAAGAGGAATACACAGATATATTCAAAATGCATAATGAAGGTATTTATGATTCACTTTATAATACGATAACGTCATAGTTATTCCCATGTGACATGGGCAAACAGACACACATAAAAACACATCGAATACATCTGGTTAAATGTCTTTCAGTGAGGATATTGGAGAAAGATTTGTGTGTGTGTGTTGGAATGGGTAATTGTTCGTCAGCATTCAGGCAGCATTGTGAATTGACTTACTCATTGCACAATGCTCTGTTGTGAGGTGATCACATCAAGGAGACCCTAAGGGGTCGCGTGGTCTTCGGCCGGACTCGTGATCTCATCTCGAGTCACATGTCCAGAGCTGGCTCAACTCGTAAGCAAAGCATTCCGTTGTTCATTCATTAGAGAAAGATGCTGCATGTGCGAGTCAGAGTCAATGATTTAATCAATTCAAAACACTATCCCCTTTGTTTCACGAATGGAAGTTAAGGGGAACTTAACTACATTAGAATCTAGTTAATTCACTCCAACATACCAGAGCTGGCTCAACTACCGATCTGATTATCACTACACACCTGTGGTTTTGGGTCATCCGTGGCTAGTTCGGCATCAACCTAGGATCGAGTGGGGTCAGAATTCTGTTTTGGCTTGGAGTAATCAGTGTAATGCCTCTTGTCTTGTGTCTGCGTGTCCGTCTGTCTCTTGTTCTATGTTGCAGGAGGAGTCGGTGAATCTGTCTAACGTGCCCCCGGAGTATCTCGACCTGAAGGAAGTGTTCAGTAAGTCTCGGGCTGCTTCTCTTCCTCCACATCGTCCCTATGACTGTGCTATAGATTTAATGCCAGGTACGTCTCCGCCTAAGGGCAAGTTATACTCGCTCTCCGTACCTGAGAGGGAGGTCATGGAGAAAGATATTTCTGATTCTCTGACAGCCGGGATCATCCGTCCTTCTTCATCTCCCGCGGGCGCAGGTTTTTTTTCGTGGGTAAGAAGGATGGCTCTCTGCGACCGTGTATTGACTATCGGGGGCTGAACAACATCACGGTAAAGAATACTTATCCTTTGCCGTTGATGTCTTCAGCTTTCGAGCGGCTACAGGGAGCGTCTCTTTTCACGAAATTGGATCTGCGCAACGCTTACCATTTGGTCCGGATAAGAAGGGGGGATGAGTGGAAGACGGCATTTAATACCCCCAGGGGGCACTTTGAATACTTGGTTATGCCGTTCGGCCTGTCCAACTCCCCCGCCGTCTTCCAAGCACTCGTCAATGACGTGTTGAGAGACATGGTCGATCAGTTCATTTATGTTTACCTGGATGACATATTGATATTTTCTTCGTCTCTCCAGGAACACGTTCAACACGTCAGACGAGTACTCCAGAGGCTGTTAGAGAATGGGCTTTTTGTCAAGGCGGAGAAGTGCGCGTTCCATGCACAGTCGGTTCCATTCTTGGGGTATATCGTCTCGTCCGAGGGAATACGCATGGATCCTGACAAGGTTAAGGCTGTGGTCGATTGGCCAATTCCGGATTCCCGCAAGGCCCTGCAGGGGTTTCTGGGGTTCACCAATTTTTACAGACGTTTCATTCGTAATTTCAGCCAACTAGCCGCTCCTCTGACCGCCTTAACCTCCACCAAAACGACGTTCAGGTGGTCTAATGCTGCTGAAGCGGCATTTACTAACCTCAAGAGCCGCTTCGTTTCAGCTCCCATTCTCGTAGCCCCTGATCCTTCACGTCAGTTTGTGGTGGAGGTTGATGCGTCAAAGGTGGGGGTAGGTGCAGTTCTATCCCAGCGTTCTTCCTCGGACGACAAGATGCACCCTTGCGCGTTTTTTTCTCATCCCTTATCGACTGCCGACAGTAATTATGATATTGGTAACACAGAGTTGTTGGCAGTCAAACTAGCATTGGAGGAGTGGCGCCACTGGTTAGAGGGTCCGGGGGAACCTTTTATCGTCTGGACCGATCACAAGAACCTTGAGTACATCAGATCCGCTAAACGACTGAACTCCAGGCAGGCTCGGTGGGCACTTTTTTTCGGTCGTTTTGATTTTTTACTATCGTACCGTCCGGGTTCTAAGAACATCAAGCCCGATGCGTTGTCTCGTATTTTTGACCGCTCCGAACGCCCAGCTACTCCCGAGTGCATTCTTCCTGAGAGACTCGTTGTCTCTACACTCACATGGGAGGTCGAGTCGAAGGTCCGCACGGCCTTAAGAGGGGTTAACACCTCCGCCCGAGTGTCCACCGGGTCGGTTATTTGTGCCGGAGGGGGTCCGGTCAGACGCAATACGGTGGGGTCATGGTTCCAATGTGGCTTGTCATCCAGGGGTTAATCGTACCAGTTTTTTGGTTAAGCAACGATTCTGGTGGCCCGTGATGGCTCGCGATATTCGGGAATTTGTTTTGGCTTGCTCGGTTTGTGCTCGTGGCAAGACTTCCAATCGTCCTCCAGATGGGTTGCTCCAACCGCTGCCTGTCCCTTCGAGACCCTGGTCCCACATCGCACTTGACTTTGTTACTTCCACCTTCTCAAGGTAATACGGTCATTTTGACGGTAGTGGACCGGTTCTCGAAGGCGGCACATTTCATTCCCTTACCCAAATTACCTTCAGGTAAGGAGACAGCGGTTACTGTGGTTAATCACGTCTTTCGCATTCATGGCCTCCCGATAGACGTGGTTTCCGACAGAGGGCCCCAATTTATATCCAAATTTTGGAGAGAGTTTTGTAGATTGTTGGGGGCGAGTGTCAGCTTGTCCTCTGGGTTCCATCCCCAGACCAACGGCCAAGTGGAGCGAGCCAACCAAGATCTTGAAAGGGTATTACGATGTTTGGTGTCCCAGAATCCTTCCTCCTGGAGCCAACAGATCTCTTGGGTTGAGTACGCTCACAACTCGTTGCCAGTCTCATCCACGGGCCTATCTCCGTTTCAGTGTAGTATAGGTTACCAGCCACCCATTTTTCCTGGTCTGGAGTCCGAAGTCGCGGTCCCCTCTGCTCACGCCTTCGTCCAAAGGTGCCGCCGCACTTGGAGTGAGACTCTCCTCCAGGTGGGAGCGCGCACCAAGGCTCAGGCCGATCGCCACCGGCTGAAGCCTTCCGTATACGTCGTTGGTCAAAAAGTGTGGCTTTCTTCTAAGAACATTCCTCTCCGCTCCGTCAGTAATAAACTAGCTCCAAAATGTATTGGCCCGTTCTTTGTCGCAAAGATTCTTAGCCCTGTGGCAGTCCGCCTCAAACTTCCTCCGGCGTACAGGAGGGTTCATTCCGTTTTCCATGTGTCCAAATTGAAACCTGTATTTCATTCCCGTATTAATCCGCCTGCCCCGGATTAATACGGACAATCGGCGCTCCTAGGAGGAGGGGTACTGTTACGGTTCATGGATTCACGGCCTCGCCCTCGCGCTGTGAGTATGGTTGTGTGTGTGTATTGGTAGGCGTGGCTCGTTATTGCGGTTGATAAGCGGATCAGCGTCAGCTGTTTCTCATCACGACACCCTATTTATTGTGTGTGAGTTTGTCCTGTCTTTGTCAGATCGTTGTCGAGGCTCTCTGGATTCACCCTTGTCTTCTGTCCAGTTCTCCTGTCTGATCGTTTGCCCGGATCGCCTGTTTCCCTGCCTGATTGCCTGGAGTCTGCCCATCTGCGTCCCTGCGTTGCCAGTGTCCTGCCAGAGACTGAGACTTCCGTCTGAACCTACTACTTCTATTCTTTTGTGAATAAAGAGTTGTTCATTGCACTTGAATCCTATCGTTCTTTCTGGCCCTGACTGACAACTGTATTTTGACAAACTATTAATTTTAGGCGATTTTAATATACATGTGTGTTGTCCCTCTCATCCTTTGGTTAAGGAATTTATTCAAATTATTGACTCGTTTAATCTCACTTTGTCCATCACAGAAGCTAATCATAAACAAGGCCATACTCTTGATTTGGTGATCTCTAAAGGTCTCTCTGTCAGTAATATAGAGATTGATGAAATCTGTGTATCAGATCATAAGCCAGTATTGTTTAACACTGTACTCAATACTTCAAAGCTTAATGTCAAGTCCTGTGATCGTCTAATCCGGTCTGTTAATTCTGCTACATCTAAATATTTCGAAGAGGCATTTTTTTAGTGATGCTTGCCTTACTGTGTCTTCACTTGACTAGCTTTCGTGAGGCACACTGGCAAGGTCTCTCGCTCTCTTCCGCTCTGACGTGCGCGCGCTATGTATGTTATGCACGCAGTATGTTCTGTCTCGCATGCGCGCTCTAGATTCCGGGAGATTTGAACTAATTTGCGGGCATCAGGGAGACGCTATCAATATGCGGAAGACTCCCGGAACTTCCGGGAGACTTGGGATATCTGCAATGGTCACAGAAAATTTGAGGAAGGGGTGGGGGAAGTGACGTATGCCGTAAAGCAGTCGAATTTTGTAGTTCTTTTTGTGCTCCGGTTACTACCCGAAACCCGAAGTTACATAGTGCAAGTAAAAGCGATACAGACCATGTCAGGCTATGGCAGACGTGTCATTTAACCTATTGTAAGTCGATGTACCATCACAAGGGTCTTGGAAATATATTATGAAGGTTGAAAAACTACATAGTGTTACTTTAACTATTATAAACAGCAGCCTATCTCAAGGTACCATTCCATCAATCCTGAAACATGCAGTAGTGAATCCATTCTGCAAAAAGGCCAGTTCAGATCCTTATATTTTAGATAACTATCGTCCAATTTCAAAATTACCATTTTTATCAGAAGTAATGGAAAAGGCTGTTCTCTTTCATAGGTTCACTCAATGCTGCGGAAAGCGCAGTGGGAAATTCTCTGAATGTGCCGATTGTCTGAAGCCTTATAGAATCACGCCAATTCATTGGCTGATGGCGTCCGCGCGATATGGCTCCGCCCCGACGCTCTTACGTCGCATCATTACATATTCGCGCGCGCCATCTGCTCCTCAGATTTCTCTACCTTCAGAACGAAGCGGTCACGTTGCCCTTCGCTCGTGATTTTTCTGAGCTACATCTAAGGATTATTCTCGGCGCTTCTGCGACTGTTCAAGCGGAACTCTGTTTCTCCTTACGGTGAAATTGCCATGGATTACAGACGCTGTACTCAGCCATGTGCTCGTTACATTGCTAACGACGACCCACACAGTAAGTGCGTTAAGTGTTTGGGTTTTTCACATGCACGTGAGGCAGTTATAGGATCGTCTAAATGCAAATTCTGTGAAAATGTGTTGCTCAAAACCCTCAAATCGCGGCTCGCGGTCTTTGAGAGGGAATCATTCGTCTCCCCCTGTCGCGCTCCCGAGGCCTCTCGAGGATCCGCGACATGGGGTTCGGATGTAGAGCTTGAGGATGTGGAGTTCGAGCAGACGAGCCCCGCTCTTTCTCTCCCTCCCTCCCCTCGGCACGCGCGAGGCATGCCAGTCGAATTTTCACACGATTATTTGCGCCCCAGCCCGGGAGCACGCGACGCGGTTTCTTTCGGGCTGGAGGATATACTTTTTACCGAGGCTTCCGACTCCGAGGATTTCGGGCCTACTCTCGCCGACGAGGTTATCCCGCCGAGCGGCCAGGAAGCGCGGCCTACTGCGGCCTACGCTGAGCTCGTTGACGTGCTTTCGGAGAAGCTCACTATTGATTGGCCCGACGAGCCACGTAAGTCTCAGTCGTCGAAACTTGACGAAAGGCTTCTCAGTGGCCCTAATTCTAGGCCTCAACGGAGGAAGCTGCCATTTTTCCGTGATCTGCATCATGAGATCTCCAGATCCTGGAAGCAGCCTTTCTCTTCGCGCCTCACTAATGCGGCTGCTGCTGATTTTACCAATCTGGTAGGCTCTGTGGAACAGGGCTATTCCGCCATTCCGGCGATTGAGGAAACTTTAGCCGACCATCTTGCTCCGTCGTCTGCGCCGTCCTGGAAGTCGCGCCCCCTCCTCCCTTCTAAAGCATGTAGGACTACTTCCTCTCTCATTGGGAAATCCTACATGGCGGCTGGGCAGGCAGGCATGACCCTGCACACTATGGCCATTCTTCAGGCCTACCAGGCGGACGTCCTGAAGGAAATGGACGAGGGCGACGGCGTGACTCCTGAAGCGGTCAAGGAGCTTCGTAAGGCTACGGAT
>NW_026607462.1:15000-17500 GCF_029890125.1 Rhinichthys klamathensis goyatoka
ATGACATTAGTTTGCTCTCCAATAACATGGAACAAGCTCAGGAACTACTACACAGGGTGGAGCTAGAGTGCACTAAGGTTGGCCTTAGGGTAAATGCAAAGAAAACTGAGGTCATGACCTACAACGTACCACCAGAACATCAACCTCTGATAACAGTAGGAGACACTGTGCTGAAAGAAGTTGAGGACTTTAAGTACCTGGGCGCATGGGTCAACTCAACTGAGCAAGATCTAAAAGTGAGGAAGGCACTTGCATGGAGGGCCCTGAACGGCATGAACAGTGTATGGAACTCCAACCTCTCCCGCCAAATCAAACTCAGCTTCTTCTACGCGACAGTAGAGTCTGTTCTCCTCTATGGCAGTGAATGCTGGACCCTGAATCCAACCCTAGAGAAGTCCCTGGACGGGTGCTACACCAGGATGCTGCGTGCAGTGCTTAATATCAGTAAGAGTGTGCATGTAACCAACAAAATCCTGTATGAGGGAGTATCAAGAGTGAGCAACAAGATTGCTGTGAGGAGAATGAGACTTGCAGGACATTGCCGAAGGCATCGCGAGCTGCCAGCCAGCAAGCTGGTGCTATGGGAACCAACACATGGCCATCGGTCAAGAGGACGTCCCACGCTAACATACGTGGACATACTCAAGAGGGATACAGGAGCCCAGAGCACCAACGAACTGGCCGGATGCATGGAGAATCGGGATGCCTGGAGGCAACGATGGAAGGCTCGTCTGAGGACGACTTAGAGAGAGAGATATGAACGGGTGAACTGGTTAGTTAGATATGAACTGGTTAGATATGAACTGGTTAGATATGAACTGGTTAGATATGAACTGGTTAGGTTAGATATGAACTGGTTATAGGTATGAACTGGTTAGATATGAACTGGTTAGGTTAGATATGAACTGGTTAGATATGAACTGGTGAACTGGTTAGTTAGATATGAACTGGTTAGATATGAACTGGTTATAGGTATGAACTGGTTAGATATGAACTGGTTATAGGTATGAACTGGTTAGATATGAACTGGTTAGGTTAGATATGAACTGGTTAGATATGAACTGGTTAGATATGAACTGGTTAGATATGAACTGGTTAGATATGAACTGGTTAGTTAGATATGAACTGGTTAGATAATATGAACTGGTTAGATATGAACTGGTTAGATATGAACTGGTTAGATATGAACTGGTTAGTTAGATATGAACTGGTTAGATATGAACTGGTTAGATATGAACTGGTTAGGATCCATGGTTTGCTCGTGTCACTAATACAGTAATCGTTTGATTCACAGTGTGTTTACTGAGGGTCGGGTCTTTAGTCTCAGTGCGAGTAAATCTTAATCTTAATCATCAAAATGAGCCTTTTTGCTTTAATGATTTGAGTGCATGTTAATTCAAACAAACAAATGTTCTTCAACGAAATGTAAACATTGTTCCACTTCTGAAATTCATTGTAATGTGGACTCGTGCACTCTCTGTGAAGCTCTTTCAAACGATGTGTTGCTGAGAAAAAAATGTGAATTGAATTTAAATGACTTCCATTTTCACCATCCTACATTTTTTCATTGTATAATCATGTTTTTCTTGGAAATGCGTCTTTTTATGGAAGTAAAATGGGTTGATTTTAATAAACATAATTCGAGTGCACTGCAAAACGTGACGTTCTTCCTCAGAGTTTTTGTCTCATTTTCCAGTACAAAAATCGAAACATTTTTAAATCAAGATGCATTTGTTAGAAATGCAAAATGACCGAAGATAAAAAGTCTTGAGAAACAAAAACAAAAACACTGAGGAAGAGCATCGCTGTGTGCAGTCTTACACTCCGGACGACACATTCACAGAGCTGGAGTCTCTCAGTGTGTGCAGGACCTTCTGTGACTCTACATGTGTAACGGGATATTACATTACCCAGCGTCCTCCTCTCCACCTGGACCCAGGCCATCTGTTCCTGTGTTCTGAAGCGACACACACACACACACACACACACACACACTCTTCTGATGCATCAGGTGATGAGTATGCCTTCATCTTCACGTCTGAGCTTCAGTCTGGTGTTTATAGGACTGAAGGATGTTTCTGGATGATGTTTGGATGTGTGTGTTCCTCAGACTGTGAGTGTGTTGTCAGGAGGGTTGTTGGGTGTGTGTGTTCCTCAGACTGCGAGTGTGTTGTCAGGAGGGTTGTTGGATGTGTGTGTTCCTCAGACTGTGAGTGTGTTGTCAGGAGGGTTGTTGGATGTGTGTGTTCCTCAGACTGTGAGTGTGTTATCAGGAGGGTTGTTGGATGTGTGTGTTCCTCAGACTGTGAGTGTGTTGTCAGGATGATTGTTGGATGTGTGTGTTCCTCAGACTGTGAGTGTGTTGTCAGGAGGGTTGTGGGATGTGTGTGTTCCTCAGACTGTGAGTGTGTTGTCAGGATGATTGTTGGATGTGTGTGTTCCTCAGACTGTGAGTGTGTTGTCAGGATGATTGTTGGATGTGTGTGTTCCTCAGACTGTG
>NW_026607462.1:22500-25314 GCF_029890125.1 Rhinichthys klamathensis goyatoka
TCCAGACTTCGGGATCTCAAGACACAGAGCAGAATTGCAGAACGCTATGGTTTGAGAGAAGAAGAGTTTGTTTGAATCGACGAGGTTTGTGTCGCTGATGTTCACTGGTGAAGTCCACGGGCTGTGTTTCCAGAACTGCAGGTGTCTCGTTTCTGTGATCAAATGTCTCATCTGAATCTCGCTGTCTGTATTCTGTTCTCCACAACCTCTGTACAACCCCAGACACTGGCAGAAAGACGGTGTGTGTGTGTGTGTGTGAGAGAGAGAGAGAGAGCAGCACGATTACATTCATCTGTCCTTCCCAGAACACAGAACAGTCCAAAACCCCACAGATCTGCTCTAAAGTTGTGTGTTTTTTGTCTTTGAAAGTCTTTGAAAAAATAGTGAAATATTTTTATAATTTAAAATCAGCTGTTTTCTATGTGAATATATAGTAAAGTGTAATTTATTCCTGTCATCAAAGCTGTATTTTCAGCATCATTACTCCAGTCTTCAGTGTCACATGATCCTTCAGAAATCACTCTAAAATGAGGATCTGATGCTCAAGAAACATTTATGATTATTATCAGTGTTGAAAACTATGGAGGCTTGTTTCCGCCACAGAATAAAAAATAAAAAAGGTAATTGCGACTTTTTAATCTTACAATTCTGATTTTTTTTATCTTAAATCTCTCTTTAAGTTGTAAAGTCGCAATTGCGAGTTATAAAGTCCAATTCTAAGGAAAAAGACCTTTTTTCCTCAGAAATTCAAGTTTATATCTCACAGGATTTAAAATTAGCATACATGTTATAAAGTCAGAATTGCGAGATTTGATCTCGCAATTGCAAGAAAAAAAATCTGACTTTATAACACAATTCTGAGACATAAATTGTGAGATAAAAAGTCGCAATTGACTTAAAATGTTTTATTCTGTAGTGGAAACACACTTCCATAAAAAAACAGATCGTTTAAACTTATACATCATTCCTTGATGACTAGAAACTTCAAAAGAAATTTTAAATAGAAATCTTTTGTAACATTGCAGTATCGCTCTATCACTACTTGATCATTTGCATGTTTAGCGTTTGTAAGATTCGCATATGTTGTAAGTTCGTCTGCTGTGTGTCAGTCGCGTGCAACAGATCGTCCAATCAGACGTCAGGAGTTCTGGCTGGAGAGTCTGTGATTGGAGGATAAATATTGCGTTATATATGTGCCTCATTCCTGAGCGAGTAATTGTAAGTTTTGAGCACAGAGAACTATATTTTGCAAGCACATTTCATTATATTTTGAACAGAAATTAACAATCGCAAAAAAAAAATTCGTTTGAGCAAAGAAAAAACGATTCCGTGCTCAATAAATGTATTTGCTATTATCCATATTAACGTGCAATAATAACCCCTCTCACGCAGTTTACTCAGGTGCTCTCTCACAAACTTATTCTCTGCGCTCCTGTCAAGTTCCTCTCTCTCTCTCTCAACCTCTTAATTCTGTGCGCACTCAACTCTTGACACACGCGCGCTCAACTCTTGACACACGCGCGCTCAACTCTTGACACACGCGCGCTCAACTCTTGACACACGCGCGCTCAACTCTTGATACACACGCGCGCTCAACTCTTGACACACGCGCGCTCAACTCTTGACACACGCGCGCTCAACTCTTGACACACGCGCGCTCAACTCTTGACACACGCGCGCTCAACTCTTGATAGACACGCGCGCTCAACTTGCAACAGCGTTACAAGTGTGCCACAAAATCAACCAATCAGAAAATTAAAGGTCAATTGTGATTGGCTGTGGGTCTCCAATCACCACGCAGCACAAAGAAGAAGAAAAAAAATGTATGGACAGATGTCTTCTCTAGTATGGAATGCCAAAGCTGACTTAATTAAAAATAAATAAATACATAAATAAATAAATATACGAAGAAATGCAAAAAAGCAAAAATACATAAATAAATATACAAAGAAATGTAAAAAAAAATACAAATAAATGAGAAAACAAATATGAAATATGAAAACAAATTCATATTTCTATATTCAAATGTTTTATTTTTAACATTAATCTCATAACGACTTTTATGCAGTAAAAACATTCTCCTCTGTATTAAGATTTTGACTTTTAATGACTTAATGACTTTTGTTAATTTTATTTTACTGATAACAGCCATAGTGCCTTATTATTATAATAACTGGGTAGTTTATCGATTAATATTAAGAACTTGACATGCAGTATATGATGCTGAACGTCCCTGGAAATCAATTATATAATACAATAAAATATATAAATGTATAAATAAATAAATGTGGAAATAAATAAATGTATAAATAAAAAATAAAAAATGTGTGAAAAAAATACAATTATACATAAATAAGGAAATAAAAGTATAAATACTAATTTAAAAAAAAAATTTTTACATTTCTTTGTATATTTATTTATGTATTTTTGCTTTTTTGCATTTCTTCGAATATTTATTTATTTATGTATTTATTTATTTTTAATTAAGTCAGCTTTGGCATTCCATACTAGAGAAGACATCTGTCCATACATTTTTTTTGTTCTTCTTTGTGCTGAGTGGTGATTGGAGACCCACAGCCAATCACAATTGACCTTTAATTTTCTGATTGGTTGATTTTGTGGCACACTTGTAACGCTGTTGCAAGTTGAGCGCGCGTGTGTATCAAGAGTTGAGCGCGCGTGTGTCAAGAGTTGAGCGCGCGTGTGTCAAGAGTTGAGCGCGCGTGTGTCAAGAGTTGAGCGCGCGTGTGTCAAGAGTTGAGCGCGCGTGTGTATCAAGAGTTGAGCGCGCGTGTGTCAAGAGTTGAGCGCGCG